>NC_141155.1:66345431-66648681 GCF_053477565.2 Lygodium microphyllum
CCTGCCAGATTTGTGCCATCCAATAGCTATAATTTGTGCCATCCAACTTGTCAATGTTGAAGATAACACAGTCATTCAACCCACTAGCCATAGTGCAATGAATGAATGAAAATTCCAAGACAAAATTTTTGTAAATGACAACAAAATATTCCACAATCATAGCTAAAATAGTGCTTGATAGAGGAAAAAATGCAAAGAGCAAGGTTATCCACCAGCTATCAAAGAATGATGGTCAAGTCAAAGCATTTGCCCTCATATATAATGCATAAACCAAAAATTACAACAAGCTGAAAATAATGGCAGCCGTAAATCCAAAGCCAAATGTGAGAAATCAACTGACAGAATCTAGTATGTAACTACTAGGTATATCCTGCAACAAGTGTGGTATATGTACAAACCACTAGCAATCATTGAGCATGCAACTAGTACTAAGAACTATCAAACTCAGTGTGTCAAAGAGAGATACATCCAATTGACATAACTATTATGTATATAGTAGGTCTCAAAGATAATAGAAGAGAACTACCAAATACACAACTGATTGAGCAAGTGTGAAGAGGCTTAATACATAGCCAAGCAAGATGAATACATTATTGACAATAACTTGACAAAGATAGATGCTGGCTCAAAGTATGGATCAAATCAACCCACTAAACAACAACTACATCCAAATAGCATATTATGGAGAGCATGAACATAACTCAATTGAGTCCTATAGTCTCATTAAAGTAAGATCAATTGTACAAACCCAAAGCTCTACTCAAATGTAAAATTTCCAAGTAGCTCAAGTGACTCCCATAGGAACAAAACCGAATGCCAAATGAGCAATGCAAGCTCAAAACATCAAGTACATGGGCATTTGAGCATCAAAGATACATGAAGCATAAGCCGAGAGCATAAAACCCAATAAAGTCTTCAAGCTCGTAAAATTGCAAGCCAATGAAGTACCCAAAGCATAAGGTCAATGCTCAAATACACGTAACCAATCTCAATTTCAAAGGTCAAAAGCTTTCAATAACACATCTAGGTGTGTAGACCATCAATGGCATACATCAATAGACCGAATGAAGCTTTTGAATGACATCCAAGAGCAATAGGCATAAAACTTTCGTATGTAAAAGCTTGTTGTCCATTGTATTATAACAATGAAATACCTTGCATTAATTGAGAAAGCTCAAATCAACCCAAGAGCGCCTCAATATAGTTTACAAACATCCGAGCATTAATGCATATGCATATGGGCATTAGTAGAGACAAGAGTGAGCTCCAATGATGATAAAACCATCTTCAAACCTGTATTATAGTAGGTTTGTTGTATATTACAACAAGTTTGTTGTATAATGCAACAAGTAATAGACGTTGGGAGCTCCAAAACTCAAGTGGCCAATGTGGGAGAGTGTGCCAGAGTTTTCCCAAGTGTCCAAGAGTGGCCAATGAGTACAAGGGACCAAGGAGGCTGCCCACATGTGTTGCCTAGATAGCCTAGAAATTAGGCTACTCACTCATTTTGCATATGGCCAAGTATACATCTCCACTAGGCACATTTGTGCACACATGCATAGTGCACTAGTCCCCCCCACACGTACCCTAGTACACATCCCTAAGCACTTAACCCTTGTATGCTACCTTGCACACACCACCCCTTCACCCACAAAGGCCTACTAATCTCTCACATCCACTATACTTAGGCTAATGCATGTACATTAGTGCACATGTGCACACATGCATGTGGACTAGTATCTCCATAATTAACTTAAGAAAAACAACTCAAATGTAGAAATCCTTGCTTTCTTGCCATCTGCCATGATCCGACCCTTGCATTAGTGCATGGCACTCACATTCACACATCTAATGCATCTTAGAACCCACATTCATGTACAACCTAGTCCATGGATGCACATGTACACATAAACTTGTGCACATTCTAGTACACTCACGAAGCACACAATCCATAATACTAGGACACATAAGGTAACACATCACTGCACACGTGCATGCACATGTGCACATGCACATCCTTGCACACAACCAAGGAATACAAAAACATCAACTAAATGGGAAGGGCATGCACAGAGAAAAGAAGAGGGGAAATACCTTAGAAACTAAACAATTTGAAAAGGCCAAAGCATTGCACTTAGAAGAAAACCCACCACTCAAACCATTGAAACCCAAACTTAAAAATGCCTTGAACTAGGTCACTGGCTACTCAGGGGCATTATGCACTTAATCACCTAATGAACAAGTTAGGCACTTAGTTCACTAAAGGTGCACCTTCTCACCAAGAGGCAATTTACTGCATAGGTTCACATAGGTCATTAGGCACACATAATCATCCACCACCTCACTCAGAGACACTTTATTGCATAGGTTCACACATGTCTTAGGCATGCATAATTCTTGCACCGTGCAAGTTGCACCCCTTTGCAGCTTCAAACCTTAGGAGTTGCCTTGGGATCATTTGGACTTTGGTTCCAACTACGAGTGTTTAGTACTCTTTCCATGGAAACAATAGCCCTTTAGATCATCTCTCCAGTGCACTTCATCTTAGGTCATCTAGTGTTTATGTTCACATCATGCACCTAACCTTCATAAGCTTACATGTAGTCATGCATGGCCAACTGAGGCATAGATCATGTAGGATCACAAGCACAAGCACTTAATAGCATGCAAGTTAAGGGTTAATTAACCATGTATATTTAAAAAATAGGGATACATTGCAATGTTGGGTTCACAAATGCTTCCAAAAGCATATATCATATAGGCAAAAAAGTGACCCTTGTAGTTGCAAATGCATGCAATCATCTAGCCTTTGGGACATACAACTCCTTGGCCACAAGCCAGCATAGGCTAAACCCCCTACCTTATGTCTTATACCATGCTCCTTTAGTAGTCTTAAGCCACCACACTTAGTGTAAATTGGAACCCTTACACCTTCACACTATAGGTCTTGTCTTAGGAGTAGTTGGGATTTCAAGTTATGACTAGGAGTGGCGAACGCTCCACTATAGGCTAACTTTCTAGCACACACATAGAACGAGTATCTGACACATAGTACATAGTTTCATATCAACTTAGGGCTCACAAATTTTAGCATCCCACTTTGAGTAGGCATAGATCACACCTTAGGAATCCCTAACATCACCCATAATTGCACACTTAGGACCTTAGGTGCATTTTAGTCTCACCCACCTCTTTAGCCACACACCTAGACACAACAAGCCCCATCAAGTAGGACTTTCCTCATGAACATCTAACCCTCAAGGTTGTCCTAGTAGACTCTCATACTACAATTAGGCATAACTCACATACGTTGTGACTAGTAGGGTCTTATCTCACATCACACATAGGCACAAGTTAGTAGAGTAAGTCACCTAGGATCACATCCCACACTAGATTGTAGGCATCAAGGCACTAATCACTTGCACCTACATAGGATTGTCAAGAGGTTTCGCAAGAAAAGGCAGCCATAGCAGTCAGCTTGCACTTCCTTAAATACTTGAGAACCTCTAAACCAATTATGCTCGAGTTGGGGAAGATTCTCCATCCACAATAGAAATGGATTTTCACCTTGAATTGGCATAGAAAGAGCTTTGACCAAAAATCAATCTAAAAACAATGTGTATGGTTTGCACGGTGTGCTAGAACAATGTTTGAAGCATTTAATTGAATTTTGAGCTCAAAAATCCACCTCAAGGTGGAATGTAATATTCACCCTTCACAAGGAAATTTTTTTATTTTCATAGTGAGGTCAAGCATACCCAGTTAAGTGCAAAACAATGTTCGTTTATTGGGCATACTAAGAAATGAATGTTTGCATACTTTTGGTAATTCAAAGCAATTCATTAATTCAAAAACCACATGCAATAAAATTTTGATTTGCTTTGCAAGCTCTTAGTTTTAAAGATTGTAAGGTGTTTCATCAATGTTTGAAGGCAAAGCAAGTTCCTCCAGGCCTATTCGATAGGCCTTACTTCATCTTAAGGACCATTCTGATATTGAAAAGTGTTGAAGGGTCTTGCAACCTTGAGACACATGATCAAATTGCACCTTAGGTTAGAAACCTTTTTCACCCCAAGGTCCAATATTCTCATTGCTTCCACGAGTTGAAGGCATTGAACACTATAAAAGTAATGAGCAATAGTAAGAAAATAGATTTTATATGCCCAAATCCTGACTAGAGCTATGAAAAACCATCATTTTGGGACCTCATGTTAAAAAAGTATGCCTTGATGTGAATTTTGGGGAGCACAACATCACATAAATGACTATTTCAAATTGTAATAGCAACTTGTGGGGATCACTAGCTTTCTATTTAACACTATGCTAAACACTTGAATCTTGAAGTTTCAAACTCTCGAAAAATTAAAAAATACATTTTAATGTTAAACTCCATTTGAAAATTTCTGCCTCACTGGCCTAAAACAAGCTAGAACTCCACAAAATGACTTATTTTGCAAGGAACTGCTGCAGAGACATAGGGTATAATAATTTGAGTTGATTGAGTCCATTGTATGCGAAAAATGCCACCTTAAGTGAAAACTCTAATTTTCACCTCCAAGGTTTGTTTCCTCCTTTTTCAACTGAATAGCCTCTACAATGTAGCTATAGTATTAGACAATAACAATGAACAATGTGAGGCTAAAACTTCCCAACTAATGTTCAACATAATGTAGAAAGTTGCACGTGATTGAAAACAACCATCTCAAAAGTGTTATGGCCCTATCTTGCTTAGTTTGAGGTGTCATCAATTGTTGCATATGTTGCATGTATAGTCTCTCTTGTTTCACATCTTAAACAAACCATTAGGTATCTTCCAAGCATCACAAATTTTGGATAGGTGTTGAATTGGAATCAAGATAATCAATTGCATTGGTAACAAAAGCACATCTATGTTTTTGTGGTTCTAGGCATGGAGAAGAATTAGACAATGTTGGATCTAAAAAGCCCATATAGCTTCCAGATGAATTTCCATACAAGTATAGTTATTTGCCTTTTATGAAGGAAAATGGTTGATTTTGAAATGTTGCAATGAACATGGGACATTGCATCTTCCTCTATTGCATCTATTGTTTATCACTCCTATTACATTAATGGCATGATTGAAGATAAGATCAATGACAAGTGCATGAGAAAGTTTAAGAAAGAAAACAGTTTAGATGAAAAATCACATGATGGCAAACAACATATCCACTACTCTTGTAAGATATGATGGTGAGATAAATGTTGGATGGGTACAAAAGGTGTGAGTTCTCTCAATAGCATAGGTACAATATAAAATTGCAAGCTAGAGTGCCAAAAGTTAGCTAGTGATAAGTGAATATGATCAAATCGACCCATTTATCACCACCCAAAGGATATTAACACTAGAGAGTACTAGGAGATATTTAAGGGCAATGTGCTTGGTTTCTCTACTCTAAGACCTTAGTTTATTGTATCCATAACCCAAAGTCCAATGAACCATGTCTACTACTAACAATGCCTCATATGCTAAATGCCTTCAACATGACTAGAGATGGCTAGAGCTACTCCATATCCAACTTAATCCATGAAATCACCAAATGTTGTCAATCACATAGTAGGCATAGAGGTAAAATTGTTTTCAACTAAATTCTCACTTGAATATCCAAGCCGTTAATCATTCAAAATCGTGCAAACATTGACCCTTCTTGTTCCAAACTTCCATGTCCATGCTATCAATATAGCTAGATTCTACGAATTATGTGGATATGATGAGAGAAAAAATTTTGTAGGTTCAGCATGTTTTCCTTTGATTGAAATGCACTACATGATAACCTTATGGCATAACAGCTACATTTGCGCTAGCCAAACTTATGCTTGCTTGAGCATGGGTAAAGGCTTCACATATAGATGGCCAACTTCATAAAGTTTAGAACATATCACTCATTGCCTTTTTACCTCATGCCTTTGTCTTCTTTTAAAATTAGCTGCAAGGACTTCAAAATGTATTGGATTTTCAATCTTGAATCATATCACTCATTGCCTTGTTACCTTCATGCCTTTGTCTTCTTTTAAAATTAGCTGCAAGGACTTCAAAATGTATTGGATTTTCAATCTTGAATCATATCACTCATTGCCTTGTTACCTTCATGTCTTTGTCTTCTTTTAAAATTAGGTCTGAGGACTTCAAAATGTATTGGATTTTCAATCTTGAGTCTTTGATGGCAAACGTGTTAGGCCCTCTTCCTTGAGTAGATGTGTTGGCTTAGGTCTTAGGGCCACTATGTATATGGCAGTGTCATTGCCACTTCACCTAGAAGCTCTATGATTGGCTTAGGTGCTTAGGTGTTACGGTAATTATTGTAAAGAGGCCCAAAAATAGATATAATCATACAATCACATAGACTCTTATAACACACTCCTTGCTTACTACTCACCATTGATAGTGAATTGGTAAATATCTTGATAGGGGAGGCCCTATGGGTTTGGATTGTATAGGCTATTGCACTTGTTGCTACCACATGATATATTGAACTCCATAGGGACTATAGGCTAGTAGGAGGTTTTCATGCCCCCGAACTAAGGCTCAAAAATATGGAATGGGTGAATCTCCTATTCTTTAAAGAGCCATTACTCTACTCACTTTTTGCATTTTCCTTAGAGCAAAGAATAAGTGAAGAGGTGAAGAGAAGGGGAAAGTGAAGAAGATGGAAGTGATGTCCAATCTTTAATACAATGGTTGTCGTTAATGACCAGCACTTCTCAACACATTTGGCCCTTGATTGTACTATAATACAAGCACAATTTGGGTCTCAATCTTTTCAATGTGGGCCATAGCAATGATAACAAATCAAGAAAAAGACAAGATTAGCTTGTACCCACAAGAATGACTCATTCTACTAGCTTTTGAACCTTAAATACAACGATATCCACCCTACCCCATTTCTCTTGTTCTAGCCTTCTACAACAGTTGTAGCCCTTACATTACTTGTAGGTCATAGGTCATTGCAATATGCCTAGGAGAGAGCATGTAGCTCTTGAATTTACAATGCATGCATGTAACTACTATATTTGTATTTGCATGTCTTTTTATGAAGTAACTAGGTGATTGAAACCACTTGACATCACTAACTTGAGGACTCCTAGGTGTAGCATATGTATGTAGAAGCACATATGTCATTCTTGTTTCTTGTTCTTAAATAAGTTCCATTATTATTTACATGTGAATTGGAGTATAAAGGCCATTTAGAGTTGAGTTCAAGGCATATAAGGGAGTGAGGGATAGTGAAGTGGTCCCTTGATGTTATTATAATTGTTTTAATTGAGATACCAAGAGCAACAATTGAAGTGCACTTGATGAATATCTATTAGCTCTATGAGAAGCATTCGACTACTTTCTTTGGATAAGTAGATTGCAATATGGTTTAGGTTGGTAAGATAAAGTCAGTCAAGCAGAAGATCATAGTCTCTAAGCTTGTTTGAAACAAGAAACAAGGAATTCACGACTCTTTTCTTGCCTACCTCAACTAGATCACAAGATCGATTCTAGTTAATAGTTATTGATGTCATTTTTTATTGAGTTCTATGGGTCACGTGTTGATGAAGCTAATAAAACCCCAAAAGTAGTTGATGAAAAAGGCAATGATATGCATAGTGATTCCCAAACCATGTGATTGTGCCTGTTATGGTCAAGGACTTATAAAAAGATGTCTTCAAGATATTAGTATTGAGTTCTACAAGCTTATCAACTCCATCACTTGCAATTATCATATCAAACTTTCTTTAGCCTTCACATGTTGTGGAGGGTTACTCATAAAATTTTGGGAGGCACCACAACTTGACCACCATAAGCATACATAATGATCTCAAAATATTAAGTTTACATTTGACCAAAAAGTTTGAACCTTGAAAGCTACTCAAAAAGAAAATTTCTTCTTAAATAGATATTTAACCAAGAAACTATTGAGATGGAGTAGTAAATTGAATCTTTGCATTTCTAAATTCCACAAGAATACAAGACATTGTGCTCAAAATCAAGATAATGGCAATAATTGCAAATTGCAATTATAGAAAGAAACACAAAAAAACAAGTTCAATATCCGAATCACTCCTATGAGAGTATATGCCTACGAGGCATACAATGCTTTTGAGAGCCCTATATATACCCTAACCTAATCTCAAAAAAGAGATCAAGATATGAAAGCAATTAATCCTCTGAACCCCCTACACATAAACATGAGACCCATGACCAACCTCAAATTCACACCCCACCCACCACATCCTTCTTATGTAATAGTCCTTATACTAGGGACATTCTTCTATTACAAGATAAGCAGCTTGAATGTTGCACTACACTAGAAGATTCTTGTTTTACAAATAGGTAACTTGAATGATGCACTGCACTAGAAAGTTATATTACAAGAGGCAATTCAATTCAACATGTTACATAATTGAGAGATCATGTGCTATAGCAAGCATTTATGGTCATCCAAAGACCCAAACGTTAGTTGCATAATTTTACAGGGAGACATGCCTCTTAATGATATCAATGACAAACAACAATTTCCCTTGTTCTCTTATATTTTAGATGCCTTGTTAGCTCAATCCATTTGTTGCCGTAAAGATCTATTGCATCTTGGTCACTCTAGCAACATGATGAATTATAGTTGGCAATCGTCCTAAGTTATGGTTTGTCCATTATTTGCCGTCCATTCTAAAGGTCATGTTTCCAAGTAGTAGCATCCATACATTGGAGTTGGGGTGACAAGTATATGACCATGACATTACAACCTAAATGCCAATGGAACATCCAAGTTAATTATCTCAATGCAAAGGGTCCGAGTGCCATCATCTATCTATAACCTATCAATATAGGTCTACTTGATCTAGGTTCCAAAGGCACTTCACTTCAATGTTAAATAAATTGATTATCAAACTAGTTATTGGGCAATCTTTTTGTAGAAGAGAGTGAATATCTTGGGTGCACTCCAATTTCTCAAACTTGGAAGGTAAATAACAATTGTCAACAAAGACCAATGTGACAAACGCAAATGAGTTGACAATTGCAACAAGAATATCAAACCCTATACAACTTACCACCACAAGAACCCTAGGCTTACCATAATGTTAATAACCCAATGCCATGACAAAAGATTGGGATGTTTGTTGCAAGATTAAGGCATTGACATGTGCTTATGATTGGAAAGTGCATAACGTGCGACCAATTCCCTAGCAGCTGGCTTAACTGCATAAAATCTTGTGAATTTTCTGCCAAACTTATTGAACATTAGTTGGCGTTCTGTGGCCCTTTTCTTATTAAATTCTGTCACCTTTTAATAGAGCCGACATGGTCAAACCTGTCAAAGGATTACATGAGCCATAAAGTTCAGCGTGAGATCTATTCCACAGCCGCAGGTGTACCACAATACAGTGCCTTCAAGCAGAATCATCCAGATAACAGTATACTAGTCCTTGAAAATGCTAACACCACTTTTTCAAGAGGTATAAGACCATTTTAGTACCTAGTTTAGCCATCAAAAAACACAATGATGGTAAAACTGTAAGAAAGGCCCAGAGCACACCACATCCACATTACAATTAGCACAACACCTTGAACAGAAACTAAACTATGTACAGAGCTGCAAGCAGAAACAATATACTAGGCAAAATGAATTCCTCCTTTGTTGAATAAGGATAGAAGCATCAAAAAATCTTCTTGTGCAAGCTTAGAGGATCTTTTGTTTTCGAAATTTCCTGCTTGCAAAATTTTCAAAACCTTGTCTTTGACTGTTGAAACCCCTTGCATTTCTACATCGTCCAGCTCCATTTCTCCATTATCCACATCCATTTCTCGATCCTCCAGCTCCATGCTCATGCTGTTATCATCTGTCGTATCACCAAGTAATGCAACATCCATTCCGTCACCTGCTGTGCTACCAGCCTCCTGCAAAGCTTGAAAGGTCTTATAGTTTTTGTCCAGTAAAGAAACAACATTCTTTTGCCGAAAGATCGCACCAAGTGTCTTGTTCTTCCTTGTAAAGCAAAGCCTGATCAAGCCATCCCATTCTTTGAAGCTGATAGGGGGGAGAGGATTTCGAGGCTCTATGCGTACAACAGAAGAATCCACTTTAGGTGGGGGCCTAAAATTGTTCCTGTTAACTTTAAGAAGGTGGTAAACTCTGGCAAGCAGTTGAGTGTTTACAGAAAGCCTGCAATAAAGCGGATCCCCAGCTTTTGCCACAAGGCGCATTGCAAACTCTCTTTGAAACATAATAATGGCGCACCGAAAAATTGGCCTGTGTGAAAGCAATTTGAAAGTGATCGGAGATGATATCTGGTATGGGATGTTAGCAACACATACATCAAAATAGGGCAGCTCCGTCTTCAGTATGTCTCCTTGTATAACCTGTGACAACCAAGAATCAAGATTTTGGTCACAATTATAGGAAAGCTCAGTCATAAAGTCTATCACATCCAATGATCATCACTTGCATGGGCACTTCATCTGGGCTGAGACCAAACATTGATCATTACCCCAACCCTAAGGTATCTAAGCCCCAGGACCACGGCCAGAGGGCCTCACAGCCCAAGATGCACATATGGCTCCCTAGAGCTTATAGATCAACAAACAAGCCCAAAATTAGTAAGATCTTGCAAAAAGCTCTTCCAGCCCATCATGACATCAGAATTTCTCATTCAATTGACACAGCCGCACACATATGCCATATCACAATCATTGAGAACAGATTGATTTAGGGATGTTAGACTCTTCAAACTCTGTCACACCTGGATATGCCACTACAATATCTGTAACAGACTGCTCTTGGGAGTAGTGACTGTCAAAAAAAGGAATAAAATCGCAAATAGAATGGGAAATTCTAACGATACATGACAAATTGCTACAGTTTGGTTAAGAACGGGGAGTCCAATAAAAACCTAGAAGTGGTCTTTGACTGTTGAAAGTTGGTTCTAAAAGTATGCAATTGAAAGCTGATTGAATGTGTTCTTGATGATCAACTTGTTGGTTGCTTGGTCATCACAACACGAACTTTTGCTTGTGCACCAAGAGAATGGGAGCATCAAGGTGCCAATGGCCCCAAGACAACAAGACCAGCTGGTGATATTGTGACCAGCTGGATGTTGGCCACAAACTAGATGTGGTAAGGCCATTGAAGGGTGCAGTCGAATTGAATGGGATGAAGCGCGCTCTAGCATCACTGAAGGATTGAGAGAGAGAGAAAGGGAGGTTTGGGGGTGGGGGGGGTCGGAGGGTGTGAGAGAAAAAGTATAAGTTAATGTATTACTAGTTCTCACACATAGGAGGGATTAATCTCTCTCTCTCTCTCTCTCTCTCTCTCTCTCTCTCTCTCTCTCTCTCTCTCTCTCTCTCTCTCTCATTATTGTATACATACATACACCTGCATGGACACCTGCATGCATACACATACAAGAATTCCATTTAATAAAAACAATAAGCACCATGGACAATACATACATACATGCACATCCACCCACACACACGAGTGCATACATGACATAGTGACATAGGATGACTGTTTCCTAGTTCCCATCCCATACTACCCCCAGTCCTATTCCCATGTTGGAGCCCCTTCTCATGGTGACAAGTATCAAAATAAGAGGTAGCCATAACACGATACAAGATGTACCATACAAACACACAAGTGAATGGCACATGTGGTAACCAAATGTGCCTCCAAACTCCCTCCCTCCAAGTGGATATGACTCAGTACTACCAAAATCGAGTAGAATATATATAGGCCCTAGGAAGAGATCCAAGATAAATGAGCTAGCCCTGAAATTGACTACCTGACCGCCCATAAGGTGCCCAATACAAAGCCTACTAAATGCCCAAACGCCAACGAAATGTACATCAGTAACACCCTCTCAGGTCATGGGTGGTGGTCAGTACAATAAAATATACAATGATGGGAAACAACAAGCCCCTAGGAACTATTACCATGTTCCACAGCCATGATCTGCCAAAAACCTATACCACCATAGTACATCAACAATGACAAAGGATGCTCGAAGAAGACACTCGAAGTACACAAATGCATTGTTACATTTATCCTATTCCTCCTAATTTTTGGTGAGCACTCCCTTGTCTCACAAGAACTTTTTCACCTTCTAGCTAGAGAAGAGTTTTTTCCCCGTGTAAACACCCATCAATGGGTATGGTACTTAGTACCTTAGGGATTGAACTTTCATTCATTCTCACATAGTGGATGTGAACTTGCAGCACTCTCTTCTCTCTTGTTGTTTACATGTTCACTGTGAGTGTGTGTGCATTGCTAAAACCCAACCTAACAGTGGTATCAAAGCCATACCTTTCAATTGCCACCATCGCCACCTAAGCCGTCGTTGAACCCTGTGCTTGACTCCTCTTCTCCCTACTCGTCATCACCGCTCAATTGCCTGCTGCATTCTCTAACCTGCACTGGAAGCCTCAAAGTCAAGCTCACTGCCCCAAACATTCATGTGGTCTGCTTTTCCATTGTGCTGCCCATCAGGAACCTAACAACCTGCACCCTTCCTCTGCCACCTTCAGGTCACAACGGTCAGGTTGACAACAGCCTGTCAACCAATATCCATCACGTAAGATGGGGCATTGACCAGTCCCCGCAGCCTGTGCCACGTTAATGTCAGCATCCAGCATGCCTGCACAACATCCCACTTGCTTCTCCACGTTCCCAACAGCTCCGACTGTCCAAGCGAAAGGCACTGACAGCTTCCCACCACAACACCGACACTTCACATTTGCCAGGTGCTTATTTAATACACGTGCTGCATTTCTGCCCAACAGCCAATAACATATTAAAATATTTCTGATCCACAACCTTAATCAGTATTAAGCCTTTAAATTGCTCTTGTTCGCATGCAACATCCCTGTGAAGCACAAAATTTAGGGATTTTACAGCAAATCCAAATTTCCCATAAATTTCTTCCGATTTTTTGAGGTTTTGCCTAAAAAGCTCGAATCTCACCAAACTTTGGGTATTTTGCATTCGGTGCTCAAAATTTGCTTGGTCTTGCACCGAAATTTGGGGATTTTCACATTTGAGCTCAAAATTGACCAAATTTGACCAATTCCATTTGGGGCTTTTGCAAAATTTCCCCAAATTCACCAACATTGAAGCCAATTATACCTTCTACATCAACATTCACGCACATTGGAGCCCTTTCAACTAAAGATTATTCATCCACACCATCAATTTTTTGAAAAATTGTGAGTTTTTGGTCTTTTCTTTGCTTTATTTTTTTGCTGCAACTACATTTGTGCTTTGGACAACAGCTGGTTATAGAAAAACCAGAAATTTCATTAACCAATGGCCAGGCAAAATGATTTCTCAACATGTTTGGGGACTCAAACAAATTAGATGGCACTAATTATTCCATCTGGGCATACTAATTATTCCATCTGGGCATACATGATGAAGCATGTAGTTGTTGTCAAACAACTTTGGGGTTATGTATGTGGTTCAAAAATTAGGTCTGTAGGCTACACAAAATGCCACAGTTTCTTTTGGCTCATCCACAATCACGAGTGGATCTTTAGCTCCACCTCCTTCTACACCTTCCAAAGTAGATTCATTAAAATGGGATAGGCGTCATGCCCAAGCTCACACTTTAATTCCACATTCATGCAAGAGACAAGTTATCATGCATATTCCGTTATGCACAACGGCCAAGGATGCTTGGGATAAGCTTGCCTCACTGTATCAAGTGCACAGTGAGGCTCATGTAGCCTATTTGCGTAAGTAACTTGAGATGAAGCACGTGACAGTGGGTGATTCTGTGGATGGTTACATTACACATGTCAAGGACATTACAAAGCAACTTGCTAATATTAATGAAATCATTCCCAATGCATCTCTTGTATCTATGGCCTTGTCTAATCTGTCGGGAATAAAGGGCCATCGTGCCTTTTATATGTGCATGGGTGTGAACAAACCCTTAGCACATTTGTACTTTCATATATATCTATCTAAAACCTAAAGAGGTACACACACAAAAAGATTGTACCCAAGAACATTGTGTATCTCTCTCTCTGACTCTCACTCTCTACTCTTGCTCACGTTTTGCTCTCTACCTGACATTTGCATCGCAGGACATTGCATCGCCACTGTGCATCGCTCGCTTCAACCTGGTATCAAAGCTGCGGCTAAGGTGTTCGCGCTTCTCGGAGTCCGCTCAAGTCAGCTCATCATTGTTCTTTCACTAGACAGACAAGCAACAGTTCCAAGTTGCATACAAGTCAAAATCATCATTTCCTGGTCAGACACAGTCACGCACATTTTTCAAGTCACGAGCAAGTCAAGCAAGTAGGCGACGAGCTGGTGGCTGTAAACGAGGCAAATTCGTCACTTTTCTTTTGCAAAATTTTTTTAATTTTTTCAAAGGTTCCCTACAAGCAAGCCCTTTGCTCACTAACGGGCCTTCGTGCGTGTAAGCACAATTCAAAATTTTGGGCAGATTTGTGCCAAAATTTTGGGGATTTGTCCAGATTTGATGCGAGCAAGACACAACAGTGATATTTGTCCCAAAAATTGCAAGAATTTGTGACATTTTGCCTCCGACATTTGGAGCTTCTCATGTATATGCAAGAATTGGGCTAAAATTTATCCAATTTCTCGACATAGATGCACATTGGACCCATGCCATTGTGGGCTTTTGCTATTTGGGCGAAATTTGTGCGCCATTTAGTCATTTTATGTACATGCAAGTTTAATTCCATGCAATTTGGACATATAACACTTGATTGCTCTATTTTGGCAAAATTGGCCTATTCTATGCATATCAAAGACAGTGCAGATGTATGGTTGATGCTTTGAGCACAAAAATTTTTTGGGCTTTTGACCGTGTGTGTCAAATTTTGTGCCTGTGGATGCATGTACAACAAAAATTGCAGCTAAAATTTCGGACTTCTCATGTAATGTAATGTATTTATCCTTGGAACAGCTGTAATCAGTTCTGGAGTACTGTAGCACAAGGTTTAGTGCTTCTGAAAATTTATTTACAGATCAGAAATTTCTACATTTTACGTGGTTATTTATTGCTAGTTGGTACTGGTTTATACCTTGGTCACTTGTGTGACAGTTTGGGCCTGCATTTGCTGAAATTTTTGGTTACATTTGGGCTGAAAATCATGACTAGCAGCGAGGACAGCAATCATCTCATGCACATTAAGAAGCTTGAAGGAGCATATAACTTTGCACTCTGGCAAAAACAGTGCTATAATATCCTGTTGCAGAAGAAGCAGGCAAGGCTGATTAAGACCAAAAGGGCAAAGCCTCTAGATATGGAACAGGAAGACTCGGATGAGTTAAATGAGCTTGCACGCTCAACCATCGAGCTATCGATTTCTAATGCCTTGCTTTTTAACATTGAAGGTTTGGATTCTGCCTATGCTATTTGGAATCGACTGCAAGAACTGTATGCCCACAAGAGTGCCGCAAGTAAAGTTTACTCGCAAAAAAAGCTTATGGATTTGCGTATGAAGGAGGGTACAACAATGTCTACTCGCTTAAGTGAGTTAACTCCATTTTCAGCCAACTCATTGCCTTGAAGTTCAAGATTGATGAAGAATTTAAGGCTATGTTATTGCTTTGCACTCTGCCAGAAAGTTGGGATACATTTAAGATTGCTATGAGTAATTCTAATGCGATGCTTTTGTATGCTGATATAGAGAGTGCTCTACTCATGGAAGAAATGAATCAGTAAAACAATGCATCCAGTAAGTCTTCCAGTGCTTTGCATACTAGAGGCAAATCACAACAGAAATACAAATTTGATAGCAAGGAACACAATAAATCATGTGGTAAGGATGTTGAATGCCATCATTGTTGCAAGAAGAGTCACTTTAAACGTAACTATTACAAATGGAAAAAAAAGAAAGAAAAGGGCAAGAAGACAGATGACAGCAAGGAAGAGAAGAAAGAGAGTCAGTCTAAGAAGAGCAGTATCAAAATTGAAGAGGTGAATGTAGTCACTCATGATAGTGATAGTGGGAATGGCATACTCTTTGTCTCTTTACACTTTAGTACACATGCTTTATTTGCAGATACAAATGATGACATGCACACTTGGATTCTAGATTCAAGTGCTTCCTTTCATGTCACCCCTCATCGTGAGTGGTTTTCTGACTATACAAGGGGTCAACATGGTATTGTCCATCTTGGGGACAACTATGCATATGGCATTGCAAGTATTGGCAGTGTGCAGTTGCAACTTCAGTCTGGTTCTATCTTCACACTTCAGTAAGTACGGCATGTACCTCAGCTCAAGAAAAGCTTGATTAGCACAGGGCAGCTAGATGACAATGGATTTCATACCACCTTTGGTAATGGGAAATGGAATATCTGTAAGGGATCTAGAGTGATTGCCAGAGGTTGTAAAAGTGATACCTTGTATCCTCTCCATGTATCTAGTGTGTGTGACTATATTGTTGCCGTGATCAAGCAGCCAAGTGTTTCTTTGTGGCATGGCCGGTTGGGACACATGAGTCAAACTGGAATGAAAGTGCTTTCTCGATTGGGTTACTTGCCTTAAGGGTCTTCGTTATGCTAATTTTGAGCACTGTGATCATTGTGTTTATGGTAAACATACACAGACATCTCATAAGAAGACTCTTTCATTGAAATCTTCCCCTCTAGAGTTAGTACATTCCGATGTATGTCAGATGCCAGGGTTATCTTTAGGGGAAAATAAATACTTTGTCACCTTTGTCAATGATGCTACACGGAAGGTATGGGTTTACCCTATTCGTAGCAAGGACAAAGTGCTTGACAAGTTTCAAAAATTCTTGGCATTGATTGAAAATCCAACTGATAAGACACTTAAGTGTCTTCGCTCTGACAATGGTAGCGAATATGTGTTCAGGCCTTTCAAGCATTTTGTGACAGCAAAGGGATAAAGAGGAAGCTCACTGCCCCTCATAATCCACCCCAAAACGAAGTTGCAAAGCATATGAATCAGACCATACATGATAAAATCCGTACTATGTTGTCTCATGTTGCATTACCCCCTAGCTTTTGGGCAGAGGCTATTATGACCGTTGTTCACTTGATTAATCGGTCACCGAACAAGTCTTTTGGGGGGCGAGGGGGGAGGGGAAATCGCTCAGGAAGCGTGGTCAGGCAAGCCACCTTCATATGCTCACCTGAAAGTGTTTGGCTGCGAGACTTTTGTGCACATTCGTAAAGAAGAACGTAGCAAACTTGAGCCAAAGTCCTGTAAATGCATTTTCCTAGAATATGGTGATGAGGGTGAAATGAGGTATAGATTATGGAATTCCAATAAAAGGAAAATATTACACAACAATGATGTTATCTTTCGGGAAGATCGCATGCATAAACACCCCAAAAAGACTGAGGAGGTCCATAGGGTTGTATTCCCAAAAGAAATACCTTTTGGACAGCAAAATGTGCCCACTGTACAACAGCAAATACCTACTGTAAATGAACCTGCAAATGCTGAAAATGATCAGCCAGTCATTGCCCATAATGATGAGCCACTGGATGTGCAGGAACAACCAGGACAGCAAGCTGTTAATGCTGATTTGCAGGCTGAAATGCCAGGACAGCAAGCTGAAAATGAAAATTCACAAGCTCAACAGTCAACAAACAATGATCATCGGGTTAGGAGATCGTCTAGGGCTACTAGACAACCTGATAGATTCATTCCTGATGCAAACAATGTGGCTGATTATGTCATGTTAGCAGACTGTGGTGAACCGTCTTGCTTCAAGGAAGCAATGGACAGACAGGATAGCAAGAAATGGTATAAAGCCATGTTGTCAAAGATGGAATCTCTTGAGAAAAATAGCACTTGGGATTTGGTGCAGTTGCCTTAAGGGTAGAAAACCCTTCCACGAAAATGGGTTTACAAGATGAAGGTCACTTCTGGTTCCTCGCCAAAGTACAAAGCCAGATTGGTTGCCAAGGGGTACAAGAAGAAATATGGAGTTGACTTTGATGAGATCTTCTCTCCTGTAGTCAAGATGACTACATTGAGAACCATTTTGGGCTTTGTTACAACTGAAGATATGGAGCTCATACAGATGGATGTAAAGATTGCATTCTTACATGGTGATCCGCATGAAGACATATATATACAGCAGCCTGAAGGGTTTGTGGGAAAAGGGAAAGAGAAGATGGTATGTAAACTCAAAAGGAGTTTGAATAGGCTGAAACAAGCACCAAGAGAATGGTATCATAAGTTTGATACATTTATGCAGTCCCAATGTTTTCATAGAAGTCAAGTGGATCACTGCTTATACACCAAGAAGGCATCAAATGACAGCCTGATTATCTTGGTTATGTATGTTGATAACATGTTGATTGCTGGCAGGAATACTCATGCCTTGGACTTACTGAAGCAAAGTCTTCATGGCAGCTTTGACATGAAGGATCTTAGTGATACAAATCACATTCTTGGCATGAGAATACTCAAAGATAGGTCAAAAGGACTACTCTATCTATCTCAACAAGAGTATATCTCCAAGGTTTTGCGGCGTTTCAATATGGAGGGGAGGAAAACAATGGGGGTTCCATTGCCTCCATATGTGAAACTCAGTGCAGAGAACAGCTCTACATCTAATGATGGGAAGGCTGAAATGGCCAAGATACCATAGGCTTCAGTTGTTGGCAGTTTTATGTATGCTATGGTTGCTACACATCCAAACATTGCCTCTGCAGTGGGAGTGGTTAGCAGATACATGGCAAACCCTGGTAAAAAGCATTGGAAAGCAGTGAAAGGTATTATGAGATACCTCAAACGCAGAAAGAATGTGTACATCTGCTTGGGAAAGCAAAAGGCATCTATCGTTAGCTTTACGGATGCAGACTATGCTGGTCATGCGGACTGCAAAAAGTCCACTTCTAGATATGTGTTTATCTTTACAGGAGGAGCAGTCTCTTGGATCTCCAAGCTACATAAGTGTGTTGCATTGTCTACTATAGAGACAAAGTATGTGGCTGCCACTGAGGCATGCAAGGAGGCTTTATGGCTTTCACGTCTGGTGGGAGAGCTTGCCAATAGAGTTACTTGTTCTCCATTGTGATAGTCAAAGTGCTATCATGCTAGCACGGAATCCTGTCTTTCATGCAAAGACGAAACACATACAGATGAAGTATCACTTCATTAGAGATGTGCTTGGAAAAACAAGCGCATTGAGTTTGTCAAAGTGCATACATATGATAATCTTGCGGATCTTCTCACGAAGGGTCTTCCAACAGAGCGGTTTGCTCATTGCCGACAAATGATGAGAGTTGGATAGGTATATGTATTTCAGCTTTGTATATACCTAGACGTAGCTGATTCTTTTCTCCTCTTAAGACACATTGCCTTTAGGTGGAAGGTTGTTGGGAATAAAGGGCCATGGTGCCTTTTATATGTACACAAGTGTGAACAAACCCTTAGCACATTTGTACTTTCATATATATCTATCTAAAACCTAAAGAGGTACACACACAAAAAGATTGTACCCAAGAACATCGTGCATTTCTCTCTCTCATTCTCACTCTCTACTCTTGCTCACGTTTTACTCTCTATCCGACATTTTCATCGCAAGACATTGCATTGCCACTATGCATCGCTCTCTTAGTGATCTACTTGATACTTATCAAAGTTTTGCCACTGCACTTCATTTACCTACAAATGGTTATGCTAATGCTTACACATTTGATACATTGGTATCATTATTGTTGCAAAAAGAGCAATCAAGGTTGAACCGCTCTAATATAAGTCTGGATAATCAAGTATTTGCAACCAGCCATCATAACAAAGGGAAGTCATGGCAACCCTCAAACTCCAAAAGAAAATACAAAACTTCTTCTTATATGGACATTAGACTCCTTAAGCACCAAGGATGATGGTCCTAAGAAAAAGAGATGCAATTATTGCAAAAAGAAAGGACATGTAATTGAAGAATGCAAAAAGATAATGGCAAGTGAAAAGAAGAAACAATCAGGCATGAGTGTTACTGAAAATTCAACAAATACAAAGGATGCAACCGCACATTTGGCATACTTGGACATCAATTAGTATTATGCCTTCGTTGTGTGTTGTTCGCATGATCCTTCTTCACATGAGCACGATCTTTCAATTGCTGCATATAACGTCCTTTCATGCCTTGTTTATATCATATGCAAGTGTACAAAAGGGGAGATCAATTATATCTACAAAAAATGCTTCATATGTATTATGAGAACATGTATTTTTGAAACCTCATTTAATATGTGGATTAATTTTTAATCACATGGTTAAGTAAATGTTGCACATGTGAGGTAAAATTGGAGTTAGAGTAAACTTACGAGCCCGGAAACCAAGAAAATCACAAGATATCAAAGGCAAAAAGTTGCTATAAGTTATTTTGCACAAGTACTTGGTAGTATCCGGTGCTAGTTGTTGGCCTGGGTCATTCATTTGGCTATAAGTGTCACTTGGTAACACTAGAGAAGTGGCATTTAATAATACCAGACGTCAATTTGATGATCAAAGGTGACGCAAAGACACTCGGTAATGAAAGTTACCTAGCCAATTTAATTATTGGCCAGTCAAATTATTTTTCAAGGCACTAAAATAATTATTAGATTAATTTTCAGTATTTAAAGACTGAAAATTAATATTTAATTATGGATAATTCTAGAAAAACCATTTCGGAAGGCTGCCACTTGTCAAAAATGCCCATGCAAGACTGAAAAACGTCTTTAGAGACTGGAGAGGCATTTTTAGTATATTCAATCTGCAAGAGAGAGGGAGGAGATACTGCTGATCTGATTTGCAGCCATTGGAGGACCTTCTGAGGCAACCAAGGGCAAGAGAAGACCAATCAACAATAGGTGGCAGCATCTACAAGCTGTTGAGACAAGGCAACAACAGTAAATGACTGATTTTCTTCAATTCTTTGCATCTACAAGCTGTTATGGCAGGGAAGCAACTACATTTGACTGATTTTCAATCATTCTTCGCGACAAAACTCTGAATTTTCTCTCTCTACAGCTTTCTCCCTCATCTGCAAGCCATTTCACAGCCTTGCTCCGAAGATCTCAACAATTGAATCCTTGGAGGCTAAGAAATTGCAATTTTTCTATTGTAAATCCTAATTTACAGCAAAAATTAAGATTTAGCAACAACCTCAAGAAGCGTGCCAAAAATTGAAAGCTCCAAGACTCGGATTCAATAGGACTGAAGGTGAATTTCAACTAAATTCAAGTGGAGGACTAGCCAGCCATTGAATTTAGGACATTTCCATCGTTTATGAAGTGGGTGAAGGCCAATTAACTTCCCGAATCAAAAGGCAAATCAGATTGAAGACTTGCTGGTCACTTTTGACAGCAAGGGGAGTTTGCATTGCGAAGGGGATCGGAAGAATCCCATTGTAAATCGACTTTTTTTTCAATAAAGCTAAAGAAATATCAAAAGAGGCGCCAATTTTGGGGCCAATCGGGTGTGCATTGTCCAAGATCAATAGGTAAATTTGCATTAATTGTTTGCTGCTGTAATTAAGTTGTAATCAAGGTTATTTACCACCCATCCACGGAAGAGGGCATGGTTACATGGTTCCAATGCCGGGATACTACCATCAAATCCCTTAAATTGGTGGGCCCATGGTACTTGATTGCAACTTGGAACTATTGCATTATTGCTGAAATTGTTCTCAGCAGTGAATTACAGCAAGCATGTCTTCACATGGTGATACAGGATCAAGTGAAGAGGATGCATCACTCCTTGGTCAATCACATGGTGAAGGGGGAAATGCAGTGACTAATGTTAGGCATGGTTCTCAGCATGGACAGCATGCTGAAAATGTGGGAAATGACCCAAATGTTGGCACTTCAATGCATAAAGAGGCCGATGACCAGCAAGGGGCTGAAGAATTTGATGATAGCTTCAAGGATCAAATGCGTACAGCAGCAAATCTTATTGCTGAATTGGCAAAGGATCCCTAGTTTACTTGATTCTTGAATGCCCCAAAGAAGGACAACAAAGGCAAAGAGAAAAAAACACCTTCTACAACTTTGGAACAGCCACAAGAACCAAAAGAAATGCCTAAGCCTTCTTTAGAAGAGCCCAAAAAGACTGATGAGCACAAATAGTTGGTATCCATGGGGCAACAAGTGCAAATGCATGGCCAACTTGGTAGTGCCAATCCATGGGAACATGGACAACAAGGCAATTATGCACATGCAAGCATGGGACAGCAAGGGTACTTTGGTGGTGGTACCATTTTTCATGCTATGATTGGACAGGCACCACATACGGGAATGTATGGCACAAATCCCTATGGTATGCAGCAGCCAATGCATGGCTCACAACACCCAATGTATTCGGGTAATGCAAGTGGAATGCCTAACCCCATGTATGGCAGCATAGGCATGATCCTTGGGGCACAAAGCAAGCCATATGGATATGTATCGGCACCCCCAGGGACTGTTGGAGCACGAGGATTTGGTGCTGGTCATATAGGTGCTTCAAATAGAGCTGGTTTTTATGGAAATACAGCCAATGCACCCTTTTTGCAGCAGCCCATTTATGATTACTTGACTCCCATAGGTCCACCGAAGGACTATGATGAAGGTGGCAAAAGCGTGAAGTTTGAGCCTTTCAGCGGTGTACAAGATAGGCTGAAAGCACTTGTTTTTATTCAGCAGTTTGATACAGCCTATTCTGGAGGCAACTTCACAGAGGCATCTAAGATATGCAAGGCAGCCACATTTTTTAAGGAATATGCATTGCAATGGTGGTCTACACTTCTTATTCAAGGGAAGTCACCTACCACTTGGGTCCAGTTCAAGCAAATGTTGGCTTCAAATTGGTTGACAAGTACCTTTGAAGTAGACATTATGACAGCTTGGAATCAGTTGAATTCCAAAGACTACAAGAACTTGGATCAATATAATTAAAATTTTTGGGATGCATTGCTGCCAGTTACTTCTTATCGCACAGTACCCCTCCATGAGCATGTGGAGAAATATATTTGTGGTTTGCCAAAGGGTATTCAGGATTTTTGCATTAAGTCCACTATTTCTAACATGTCTCGGCTTATAGAAACTGCTACTACAACCGACACATTGCCACGTGGAAAGCATGTAGGATTTCACAATGATGAAACCAAGTCACATGTCAAAGAGTCAAAGGCTGAGAAAAAGGGTAAATTTGAAAAAAAAGCTAAAAATCAAGGAAGATCTGAAAACTAGGGCTAGAAAGAGGAACAGATCGCAAAGAAAGAGTGGAAAAAGTGATGGATTGTCACATAAACCTCAATTGTCAGCTGTCAATATGGTTTATCACACTACGTTGGATGCCATGAAAGAGCAATATGTTGCTGATTTGAACTTTGCTAATGTTTATGATCAGCTTTGCAATGGTCAAAGGCATGGACACTTTGTGTAAGAGATGGATTTCTGATAATGCATGGACGACTATGTGTCACAAAGCAATTAAGGCCTAGAGTTATCATTGAAAGTCATGCCCCTTCGTATGCAGGACATAGAGGTATTGATGCCACGGTTAAGGCACTCAAGAATTTCTTTTATTGGCTAGCTTTGCGGTATGATGTAGAATAGTTTGTTAAGACATGCATTGTATGCCAAAAGGTAAAGCATGATAGGCAAAAGAGAGGCACACAAAGAGAGGGAGATACGGCTAGAGTTGGATCAGATCTATAATCGGATGACTGTCATGAAGCGAGTCTCTTTGAAGTGCAAATGCGAACCATGAGTGTCAGCAAGTCATCATCCATGCGGGAGCATATGAACAAGCTAAGGTAGCTTCAGATGCAGGTTCAAAACACAAGGAAGGTAATCACTTCTGAAGACATGGCAATAACTCTCCTTTCCCAATTGGTTTTTATTCCGCCTTGATTGCTTCAGGGCGGTCTGAGACTCTTCGATGGGAAGAGTCGGTTCCTATGGTCCTAGACCAAGAGGAGCAACTAAAAGAAACCAATGCTTCGAAATCTGAGGCTTTGGTTGGTCAATCCTCTCAGAAGAAGAGGAAGGACCAAAAGAAGGACAAATCTAAGGAGGATTAAAAAAAGGAGTCTACTTGTCACATTTGTGGCAAAACAGGTCACTGGAAGAACGATTGCCCCAACAAGGAGAAGAAGGAGAAGGAGAAATCTTCAATGGATTCCGAAGCAGTGGCTGCTTCCTCATCAGCTACTTTCCTCCATTTGGAGGTGGTTAAGGATTCGACCCTAACGGCTCCTGATGCTGCGTCGACGGCCCCATTCACTCAAGAGTGGATTGTTGACAGTGGTGCCTCTTGCCACATGACTGCTTCTTCCGTAGATGTTACTCATATGCGGCCTTCTCATGGTCAAATTATTATTGGTGATAGTTCATCTATTCCTATTCAAGGACGGGGCAACATGCATCTTATTCCAAATAGGCATGGTGTGAAGAAAACTGCTAGGGTTTACATTGAGGACACACAAAGTGTACGACCACAACAGAAACACAAGGAGACAGATGCAAACACAGAGGGCAAAACTCAAACCCTAAACGCAAAACTCAAAACTCAAACACAAACACAAGAAGGGAGAAAGAGAACACGACTCTCAAGTGAATGAATGCTATAAATAAATGTAAGAGTGTACAGTGTGCTCAAGGGCAGAGCAATGTCAAAGTGTGACGTCCACTGGAGACGGATCCCAAGTCTATGACCACCAATCAGAGTGTAGGAGTGCTGAATACTGAATGGCAGCAGGCTGGTCATCAAAACACATCAGTCTGGAGGCTAGAAATTGGTAAATGCAGCAGTGTACCACCAATCGGATGCTGGAAACTGTGCACAGTCTACTGTAAACAGCAAGCTGAAACAATGCCTGATGTGGCTAGCGATGACTGGATGATCAGATCACAGCAGATAATGATGTCGCCATCAGCTAACGTCAGCATGGATAAAGGCACCAGCAGCAGGATCAAACACGGATGGAGTGGCAGCAGTCTCGAGGGCTGGACAGCCACGTGGGAGGAGGCTGATGGCTGAAATCTGCACGTGGAGTGAGAAACCTGCACGGACAGAATTAATGTTGAATGGAGGCAACCTATCTATTTATAGATGTGGAAGGGCACCCCAAAAATTAGGGTTTCCACTAAACTCTCTCGAACCACTTCCTGTTTTAGGGTTTTCACAAAACTCTCTCGAACCGCTCCCCGTTTTAGGGTTTTACTCTAAAATAGCATTTTTTAGTGTGTTTTGGGGCTGTCTAAGAGGCTAATCAGCAAGTAATGCATGTTTTAGCTCAATGCCCCCTCTCACGCCCAAAACTGAGCTGAAAGATTAGGCCAGCCATTGTGATGTTTCTTTGACCCCAAGGCGTTCCACCCCAAAGCAACCAGGGCATCGGACAAAGGGGTGCATGTCGGCTGCCCAGTGGCCTACCAAGACTACAAAGGTGATGGTTATCTTACTAAGGGAATCCAAGTAGTCACCCCAAAGAGGACAAGGCATCGGACAAAGGGTGCACTGTGGCTGTCCAAAGGCCTACCAAGCCCTACAAAGGCGGCTGGAACCACATGGAACTTTTTTTTTTTAATAAGTTTGGTAAATTTTATGGAATGCAATCGATTGAGTAATAGTGACCCAAAAGACGGAAGTAAGGAGGGTGGACCCAACACATCACAAAATTATGCAAGCTAACCCATCCACTCAAGGTGTCAATGATGAGGAAAAATAGATGATGTGGTATCCATGTGATGAAGGAGGATGGTGGTAGGGTAACAACAACCGCTAGTGGAAACACCTTAGGATCCGCTCAAGTAGTGCTCTGCACAATGAGAGAGAAAGTATGCTACATACTGAAGAATGCTCATGCAGCAGGCGCCACTTGGACAGTGTCCCTCGTGGGAAAATTGTTCACTTGCCCAAGCGCCCTAGTACAAAGATGATGAAATCATGCAATGCAAAGGGTAAGATACAACAGGGAGAAAAAGCCGATGTCAAAGACAAAGTGCTGAAGCCTGTACAATACCAAGAAGGGTAGGAATCCCCTCTCAACCTGGATGTAGATGCTGAAGAAAAAAGAGCCTGATGTCGGTCTTCATATGGTGCCGAGAACCATAAGGAATGAAAGAAGATGAAGTGGATAAAGCACCCCACTAGAAGAGCAAGATAAAAGTCACCACCATGATAGCATCGAAAGAGATGATGCACAATCCGTCTCGGGAGAGAAAACTGCCACGCTGGAAGAAGAGCAAATACTCCTAGGATGATGAAACCATTAAACGAACGGTGCGCATCCCCATGACTCTAGCCCAGGTTGGACCAAAGCAATCTACAAGTTAGTGAAGGAATCGATTAGGCACTGAGATCGAGGCAGACAGTCATTACACACAGAGAGAGAGACAAAGAGAGTGCAAGTGAGCAGAGTACAGAGTGAACACGTTTTTCGGTACAATGACGAGTGTACCACATTAGGTTTTAGATAGATATATGTATGAAAATACAATGTGCTAAGGGTGTTCACACCCGTGCACATATAAAAGGCACGATGGCCCTTTATTTCCAACAACCTCCCACCTAAAGGCAATGTGCCTTAAGAGGAGAAAAGAATCAGCTAAGTCTAGGTATGTACAAAGCTGAAATACATATATCTATCCAACTCCCATCATCTATCGACAATGAGCAAATTGCTCTGCTAGAAGACCCTTCATGAGAAGGTCTGTAAGGTTATCATCTATATGCACTTTAACAAGCTCAATGCTCTTGCTGCCAAGTACATCTCTAATGAAGTGGAACTTCACCTGTATGTGCTTTGTCTTTGCATAAAAGACAGGATTCCGTGCTAGCATGATAGCACTCTAACTATCACAATGGACAACATGTAACTTTATGATACCAAGCTCTCCCACCATACATGAAAGCCATAAAGCCTCCTTGCATGTCTCAGTGGCAACCACATACTCTGCCTCTGTAGTAGACAATGCAACACACTTTTGTAGCCTGGAGATCCAAGAGATTGCTCCTCCTATGAAACTAAACACATACACGGAAGTGGACTTTCTGCAATCCGCATGACCAGCATAGTCTGCATCCGTAAAGCCAACAACAGATGCCTTCTGCTTCCCAAAACAGATGCACAACTCCTTTGTGCCTTTGAGGTATCTCATGATACCTTTCACTGCATCCCAATGCTTCTTGCCAGGGGTTGCCATATATCTGCTAACCACTCCCATTACAAAGGCAATGTCAGGACGTGTAGCAACCATAGCATACATCAAACTGCCAATAGCTAAAGCATAGGGTATCTTGGCCATTTCAACCTTCTCATCATCAGATGTAGGGCTGTCCTCTGCACTAAGTTTCACATATGGAGGCAATGGAACCCCAATCGTTTTTCCCCCCTCCATATTGAAACGCTGCAAAACCTTAGAGATATACTCCTGCTGAGATAGATAGAGTAAGCCTTTTGATCTATCTCTGAGTATTCGCATGCCAAGAATGTGATTTGCATCACCAAGATCTTTCATGTCAAAGCTGCCATGAAGACATACTTCAATGAATCCAAGGCATGAGTATCCCTGCCAACAATCAGCATGTCATCAACATACAAAACCAAGATAATCAGACTGCCATCTACTGCCTTCTTGGTGTACAGGCAATGATCCACTTGACTTCTATGAAAGCCTTGGGACTACATGAATGTATCAAACTTATGATACCATTCTCTTGGTGCTTGTTTCAACCCATACAAACTCCTTTTGAGTTTACATACCATCTTTTATTTCCCTTGTTCAACAAACCCTTCAGGCTGCTGCATATATATGTCTTCATGCAGATCACCATGTAAAAATGCAATCTTTACATCCATCTATATGAGCTCCATATCCTCAATTGCAACCAAGCCCAAAATGGTTCTCAATGTAGTCATCTTGACTACAAGAGAGAAAATCTCATCAAAGTCAATTCCATGCTCCTGCTTGTACCCCTTTGCAACCAATCTTGCTTTGTACTTTGGTGAGGAACCAGAAGTGACCATTTTGTAAACCCATTTGCATGGAAGGGTTTTTTGCCCTTTAGGCAACTGCACCAAGTCCCAAGTGCCATTTTTGTCAAGAGATTCCATTTCTGACAACATGGCTTTATACCATTTCTTGTTGTCCTGCATGTCCATTGCTTCCTTAAAGCAAGACGGTTCACCACAGTCTGTCAACATGACATACTCAGCCACATTAATTGCACCAGGAACAAATCTGTCAGGTTATCTAATAGCCCTAGACGATCTCCTAACCCAATGGTCATTGTTTGCTGACTGTTCTTGCAAATTTCCATTTTCAGCATGCTGTCCTGGCATTTCAGCCTGCAAATCAGCATTAACACCTTGCTGTCCTAGCTGTTTCTTCACATGTAATAGCTCATTTTCATGGGCAATAGCTGGCTGATCATTTCCACCATCATTTCTTGCATTTACAGGTTCATTTACAGCAGGTATTTGCTGCTGTACAGCAGGCACATTTTGCTGTCCAAAAGGTATCTCTTCCCGGAATACAACCCTACGGACCTCCTCAGTCTTTTTGGGTTGTTTGTGCATGCGATCTTCCTGGAAAATCACGTCATTGCTGCGTACCATTTTCCTTTTCTCTGGATCCCACAATTTACACCCCATTTCACCCTCGTCACCATATCCTAGGAAAATGCATTTACAAGACTTTGGCTCAAGTTTGCTGCGTTTTTCTTTACGAATGTGCACAAAAGCCTCGCAGCCAAACACTTTTACATGAGTATATGAAGGTGGCTTGCCCGACCACGCTTCTTGGGGAACTCCCTCCCCCCCCCCAAAGACCTCTTTGGTGACCGGTTAATCAAGTGAACGGCTGTCATAACAACCTCTGCCCAAAAAACCATGGGGTAATGCAGCATGAGACAGCATCGTATGGACCTTATTCTGTATGGTCCGATTCATACGCTCTACAACTCCATTTTGGGGTGGATTATGAGGAGCAGTGAGCTCCCTCTTTATCCCTTTGCTGTCACAAAATGCCTGAAAGGCTTTGGACACATATTCCCCACCATTGTTAGAGCAAAGACACTTAAGTGTCTTATCTTTCCGATTTTCAGCCAATGCAAAATTGTTTAAACTTGTCAAACACTTCATCCTTGCTACGAATAGGGTAAACCCATACTTTCCGTGTAGCATCATCGACAAAGGTGATAAAATATTTCTTCCCCCCTAAAGATAATCCTGGCATTTGACATACATCTGAATGTACTAACTCTAAAGGAGAAGATTTCAAAGAAAGAGACTTTTTGTGAGAAGTCTGTACATGTTCGCTATAAATACAATGATCACAGTGCTCAAAATCAACATAACGAAGACAAGGTAAGTAACCCAAACGAGAAAGCACTTTCATTCCTGTTTGACTCATGTGTCCCAACAAGCCATGCCACAAAGAAACACTTGGCTGCTCGGTCACGGCAACAACATGGTCACGCACACTAGATACATGAAGTGGATACAACGTATCACTCTTGCAACCTCTGGCAATAACCCTAGAAAGGTGATATGAAAACCATCATCATCTAGCTGCCCTGTGCTGATCAAGCTCTTCTTGAGCTGAGGCACATGCCGTACATGCTGAAGTGTAAAGACAGAGCCATGCTGAAACTGTAACTGCACATTGTCAATACCTGCAATCTCACATGCATAGTTGTCCCCAAGATGAACAACACCATGTCGACCCCCTGTATATACAGAAAACCACTCACGATGAGGGGTGACATGAAAGGAAGCACCTGCATCAAGAATCCAGGTATGCATGTCATCATCTGTATCTGCAAGTAGAGCATGTGCACCAAAATGTGAAGAGACAAAGAGTACATCACTCCCACTGTCACTGTCATGAATGACTACATTCACCTCTTCAATTTTTACACTGCTTTTCTTAGGCTGACTGTCCTTCTTCTCTTCCTTGCAATCACTTGTCTTCTTGCCTTTTCCTTTCTCTTTCTTCCATCTGTAGCAGTCACGTTTAAAGTGACCCTTCTTGCCACAATGATAGCATTCAACATCTTTGCCACGTGATTTACTACGTCCCTTGCCATCATATTTGCCCTTTTGTTGTGATCTATCCCTAGTATGCAAAGCATTGGAAGACTTACTGGATGCATTGTTCTGCCGATTCATCTCTTCCATAAGTAGAGCACTCTCTACATCAGCATACAAAAGGATCACATTAGAATTGCTCATAGCAGCCCTGAATGTATCCCAACGCTCTGGTAGAGTGCAAAGTAAGAAAGTAGCCTTAAATTCCTCATCAATCATGAACTTCAAGGCAACTAGTTGGCTGAAAATGGAGTTAAACTCACTCAAGTGAGTAGACATTGCTGTACCTTCTTTCATACGCAAATCCATAAGCTTTTTTAGCCAATACACTTTACTTGCAGCACTCTTCTGTGCATACAATTCTTCCAGTCTGTTCCATATAGCATATGCAAAATCCAAACCTTCAATGTTGAAGAGCAAGGCATCAGAAATTGATAGCTCTATGGTTGAGCGTGTAAGCTCATTCAACTCATCCCAAAAATCCTGATCCATGTCCATAGGTTTTGCCCCTTTAGTTTTGATCGTCTTCCCTGCTTCTTTTGTAACAGGATATTGTAGCACTGTTTTTGCCACACTGCAAAATTGTGTGCGCCTTCAAGCTTCTTTATATGCATCAAATTACTGCTGTCATTGCTGCCAGCCATGGTTTTCAGCTCAAAAGTGACCAAAAAACCAGTAAATGCAGGCCCAAATTGTCACCCAAGTGACCAAGGTACAAACAAGTACCAATCAGCAATAAATGACCACGCAGAAGTACAGATTTCAGATCTGTAATTCAGTTTTCAGAAAATTCAACCTACATGTACATAAAATGACCAAATGCTGCACAAATTTTGCCCAAATTGCAAAAGCCCCAAATTGCACACGATCCAATGTGCCTCAATGTCGAGAAATTGGGTTAATTTCAGCCCAATTTGTGCATGTACATGAAAAGCCCCAAATGTCGAGGATAAAATGTCACAAATTCCTGCAATTTCAGAGAAAATTTTGATTGTCCTTCATCAAATTTCCCAAATCTGGGAAAAGCCCCAAATTTCTGGGCAAAATGTTGAGAAATTTCACTCAGATGAGCAAAATTTCAACAATTTTGGCAAAATCCCCAATTCAAATGCGCACAATTTCTGCAATTCCGACGCAGATGCCTCAATTGTTCACGAACAATGCTCAGTCTGGCAAAGCCCCAACTTTCTGGGCCAAAATTGCACAAATTTGATGTTTTGTGCTTGCACACACGAACCCTGGTTAGGGAAAGGAGTTTGAGAAAAATATTTTTTTGAAAAAAAAATGTTTCGAATGACGGGTCCGTTGACCCATCAAGCCAAGAGCACCAAGTGCCTGAACCATATACAAAAGGCTTATTTGCTGCAATTCTGAAAATTAGGATTTTGAAACCCTAATTTCTACAAGCTCGAGTAGCAAGCTAATTTTCTTCTTTAGTGCTTGATTACATCAAACTAAGTAGAAATGCTTCTTGGATGAGAGATAGATAGGAGAATACAAAGCATGTGCTTGAAATTTCGACATAAGAGCTTATTCCAAATAAAAAGAGAGATCTCCAATATATAGGTGTGGGCTTGGGTGCTCAAAAGTGGAAAGTAGAGGCTACAAATGACAAGTATTTACTAAAAATGACAAGTGTAGAGACAAGTGTATAGGAACAAGTGTGTAGGAACACTTGTCTCTCCAAAATAACACATGTTCTCTTTTACGTGGCACATGTCACTTTTCTAGAAAAAGAAGCTTCCAAACATTCTACTCTAAAAATCTCTCAAATGGTTAGGAATTTGCGATAGCTACTCAAGAAAAATTTGTTCCTTGCGAAAGTTCGAAGCATTTAACACAAACAGAATTTCCATTTGAGCAACTTTCAAAAATAGTAACCTCCTAAATTTAAGAGTCGCAAAATTTAGCTTTTGGAGAGCTTCATTAAATAGGTTTACCGATTCAACGTTTGTTTCTTCGATCGTAAGCATCTAGTTTCACCTTCTGAAACCACTCATTATATGAGTTTCTAGCCAATGTAACTATCTGAGCATAAAAGTTTGAGTCGTCTGAGCTTTCTGGTCAGTTTGATCGCCTGACTAAACTTTTAATTTCTATTGAACATCTTGTCAATGACAACCCAAGTATAATTATAGAGCGTTTTGGCCATTGGCCACCCTTAAGTAGAAAGGTGAACATTTAATCATACTTTGAAACACTCAAATAATAAAAGTCGCCTTTCAAAGTACATAAGCATCAAACTAATTTGGAATCATTGAGTCAATATGTCTTGGTAACAATTGATATACAAAACGTTTGTTACATCACCACTCTCTCTCAATCTCGTTTTCGCAAGTTTCAAAAGCCATATCTCTGCTACCCACACCTTATTCGTAGATAACATTGCAGTCAAACCTTCCCCTTGCTCTATGTAATCATCCGGTACTTGATTCTAGCCTTTATCTTCATCTTGGAGCTATTGCCTGCATCAACTTGCATCATCCAAAACCTTGTATTTACTGAGTTTCTCTCTTCTCCAACTATCATGTACACTTCTTGCACAGTTGCCTACTATCGCCAGCTGTCACCTAATTCTTCTCTCTCCTCAGGTACCTGCAATTTTGGTCTTTCTCTCTTCTCATTGCCTGTCTACATCTAATCCAACATCTCTGGCTGAATTTGCTATTGTTCAACACACAAAGGTTACCTTGCTACATTTCAGGATCTGTTCGAAGCACGACACACTCTCCTGCTTATAACCTCTGCCTTGATTCTAAGAGATACGAGAGTTCGAGGTTCAATATTCACTGCATAGTGTGTTTGGTACATGAGCATTATATATTTCACTAATCATTCACTTCATTATTCATTGTGTTCACTGTCTCTGAGCTACCCTAATCTTAATAGTGTTCTGTGTTTATCAATTTGTGCTTTGTCGTACGATTGGTTTTGTGTTTTCTGCGTTAAGAGCATTTCTTTACACCCATAAGCGTAATACTATATGAGAATTATATGTCTGCTTGCAATAAAGACAATGATCACAAGAATCAAAGCATTGTAATTAAGAGGTGAAAGATACTACAAACAAGTAAGCATTTTCATTCCTTTTAAGGATGTGTGTCCAAGAAGGCGACCATGCCATAACGATATATATGACATGTCAACCACAACCAAAACATGGTCAAGAGACCTAGATACAAATAACGAATAGAGACTACCAACCTTGGCACCTCGAGCAAAGACAAGATTCCCGTAGGTAATCTGTTGGGATAAAGGCCCGGTTTAACCCCCGTGTATAGTACACACACATTGTACATGTGAATGCACCCGCACCCTTACATGTCCTAAGTACAAATACATTTTACTCTGTGTACCAACACATTGTTGGTACACTATTATGGAATCGTGTACTTGACTCTGCTCTCTCTCCCTCTTCAACCGTCACACTCACTCTCACACTCACCCCTCAAACTTCGATCTCTCTCAGCTGAGCTCCCCAATAACTGGTATCAGAGCTTACGGTACAAGATTGTCAAGCGTGCAGAGAGTGTACTGAGAGTTCATGACAAATTGAAGTCAGGCAACCACACTGAAGTTCGTGACCAGACTGAAGTCAAGCGACCACGATGCTGACCATCGTGACCAGTCCTCACCAAGGAACAACATCCAACAGGCAAAAGACTACGCCTGCAGGGAGCAACCAAGCATGTTGGTCAACAAGAGTTGACGACGGGCAAGCAACGACGGGTAAGCGGCGTGCGATAGGCGTAGATATTCAGGCAAGCGCCACGTGAGACTGCAACTCGCGTGACGAGATGGATAACGAAAGACTAGCGCGTGGCAAGAAGACGCCAATTGTAAGGTCACAACTCAAGCTGGTGGATCAACCAACTTCTCTCCCCGTCGCTTTTTTTTTTAAACAAGTTTTTTCTTTGTTTTTAAAAATTTTCCTTTTATCTCCTTTCCTCCAAGGAGGTTCACGTGTGGAAGCATAGTTTCCAGATCTGTGCAAATCTGGTCGAGAAAACTTGGGGCTTCTCCCAGATTTAACATTGCTTATGCCCGTCAATGGTTTTGAAGTCAAGAATTGCAAACATTGCATGTGGTAACCTCAATTAATTTGGGGATTTTCCCAAATTAGTCAAAATTTTCCTCCTTTGAGCAATATTTATTGACATTGGATCCCAAAAATTTGGGGTTTTTCATGCATTGGTAAAGTTTTGCTCAGCTGGGTCAGATTGACTGACGTTTATGTAATTTTCGACTTTAATTTTGGGAAATTGCACAGAATTTGGTAAATTTCCGCATTTTTACCCGTGTGGCAGCTAGTTCATGTACAAACAGCAAAGATTTATTCCTGGTTGAGAAAGAACAACAATGTATTTTGCTAGTTCAGCTTGTGGTTGACATTGGATCCCAAAAATTTGGGGTTTTTCATGCATTGGCAAAGTTTTGCTCAGCTGGGTCAGATTGACTGACATTTATGTAATTTTGTACTTTAATTTTGGGAATTCGCACAGAATTTGATAAATTTTTGTATTTTTACCCGTGTGGTGGCTGGTTCGTGTACAAACAGCAAAGATTTATTCCTGGTTGAGAAAGAACAACAATGTATTTTGCTGGTTCAGCTTGTGGTTCTGCAGTTTAGTGCATTTACTCTTGTGTTCGTGATAAAATGGTTGCAACTTCTTCTAGTTCAAACATCAAGAGTTTGATGGAGATCAAACAGTTTGATGGTCGTGTCTTTGACCTTTGGAAAGACCGTATGCAGGGCATTTTGTTTATAAAGGATTGTGAGGATGCTTTGCAGAAAGATAAGCCCGCACTAATATGTGTTGCAGATTGGGCTAGAGTAAATAAAAAGGCTATGGCTTACATAAAGATGGGTGTCACTGATGACATCTTGACAAATATTAAGGGTTTAGATACAAGTTATGCAATATGGCCCATGGGAGAAGCTGAAAACTACCTATGAGATCACCACACCTGTTAATGATATGCATTTAATGCGCAAGTTGGTGAATATGCGACTGGATGAGTCAAAGCCTGCAAGCTGAGCACTTGAGTGCATTTACAGGGATTCTAAATCAGCTCAAAGATGCAAATTTGGACTTTGATGATAAGTTGAGGGCGATCTTTTTGATCGTGACACTGCCTAACTCTTGGGAGACTTGGTGGTTGCACTTAGCAATAACCCCAATCTCTCATATGATGGGGTGAGGGGTTCTATCTTGAATGAAGAAATTAGACATATGTCTAATGGAGAAGGCAGTAACTCTGATTATAATTAAGAGGCATGGCTGAAAAGAAAAATACAAATGCAAGACAAAGAAACAAGAGAAAGAGCAAAGGGAAGGATAAGAGTGACATTACTTGCTATCATTGTGGTCGGAAGGGCCACAAGAAACCTGATTGCAGATATTACAAGAAGGAACAAGAGAGAAAGAAGAATGCAGTAGATAAAAAGAAAAAGGAAGATAAGACAGATGCATCTGAGACAACCAAAGGCAAAGAAAAAGCCAATGTGGCCTCTAGTGTGGTCACAGAGGAGCTTTCAAATACAAAGGCTGATGTATTGTAGTTGATTATGATGCCCTTATATGTCACATGCAAGATATGCAGATTACCAAAGCTGATGTGATTGATGTACTCTTGTTAGTTGATGATGGTGTCACTCAGACTTGGATTGTAGACTCTAGTGCCTCTTTCCATGTAACTCCTTGCTTGGAGTGTTTTGCTATGTTCAATGCAGGCAGTTATGGAAAGGTGTACCTTGGAAATAACCATACTTGCAACATTGATGGAATTGGCACTGTACACTTGTCTTTAGACAATGGTCAAGAGCTTGTGTTGAAAGATGTCAGATATGTGCCTAGTATTAAAAAAGAGTTTACTATATGTTGGTTAGCTTGACTTGCATGGCTACACCACACTACTTAGTGGTGGTTTGTGGAAAGTAAAAAAGGATTCCATACTGATTGCAAAAGGAACCAAGAAGGGCACTTTGTATTGTTTGCACTATAACGCCTTGAATAGCAAGTTTCTTGCACTTGCTAAATTTACAACCACTTGGAGCTATGGCATAAGAGATTGGGCCATATGAGCTCAAAAGGACTTGATGTCCTTACCTCTCTGAAGAGGGTTGATAGAAAAGGCTCTAAACTTGACTTTTGTAATGAGTGTCAGTTTGGAAAGCAAATAAAATTTTTCTTTTACTCTGGTGTCTCTCGTAGGTTCAATGTCTTGGGCTTAGTGCATTTTGATGTATGTAGTACGCCCGTGAAATCGTTGGGTGGTGCTGCATATTTTGTCTCCTTTATTGATGACTGTTCCAAGAAGATTTGGGTATACTTGCTGAAAAGGAAAAGTGAAGTGTTTGCTGTTTTTAAAACTTTTCACGCATTTGCGACCACTCAAACAAGTAGAAAATTAAAATGCTTGAGAATTGATAATGAGAGTGAGTTTATATTGACTGAATTCAAGTCCTTTTGTGACTTGCATGGTATTAAGAGGGAGCTTACAACCCCTTACAGCCCTTCTTCAAATGGGGTGGCTAAAAAATATAATAGGCCTTTATATGAAAGAGTGCAATGCATGCTGTCCATTGCTAATCTTCCTCATGAATTTTGGGGAGAGGCACTCAAAACCACGGTTCACATTTGCAGCCGCTCTCCAAACAGGTCCTTAAATAATGGCATCCCTAAGGAGGTTTGGTCTAGCAAATTGGCCTCATATGTGTTAACAAATTAGTCAGCTCAAGGTGAGTCTGTGCTGCAGGGGCTGTGGCAGTATTTTTCCTGGCATTTTCTGGTGCCCTTTTTAGGGCTAGGGAGCATTTAATGCTGGCCGACTGCATTTATTGCTCCCCCCATTTTATGCCTATATATTGCAAGGGCTCCTTCTCCTCTTGTGTACTTCATCCATCATTTGTGGATTCCTCTGAGAAGAGAGGAGCCAGTGCCAAGGTATCCACATAGCCAGTGACTCATTGTTGTATGCTGATGTCTCGTGTTCAATATGGATCCAGTTTCCCGAGCGTACATCTGAGTTCTCATCTGTATTTGTGTTATTCATTCATTCTTTCTCTTGTCTTGTGTTTCAGCAGTTTATTTCAACATGTTGTTTATGCTTCCATTGCTGCACCACTTTTGACATGGTATCAGTTTTCAGGTTTTCTGTTTCTGCTGTGTTTTATTGCTGATTTCAAGACTGTTTTCCCTCTTGCAGATCAAGCAACTGCAGCTCCAATCAGGTGGCTAGCTTTGCCTACGTTTTTTGCTGCAGTCAGCATCCGTACAGCCTACTCCTTCATTTCAGCCTGCATTTTGGTATTTCTGCAACTCCTCCTGGCTGGGTGCTTCCATCATCAGGCCGTTTTTGCTGTTTTTGACAGTTTTTTACTGATTTTTTGACTTTGAGCTGCAGATTTTGGTTTATTTTGATCAGATTTTGGGTTATACTGCATGTGAACTCTTGCTTTTTAAAGTCTGTGCTCGTGGTTTGGCTGTGTTTCCTCTCCCCATCCCTTCTTTTCTCTACTTCTTTTCTGAATCCTCTCCAAATGACTCCTCCGTGTACATCCATTGATGACAAGCTCCATGGACCTGATTATTACACGTGGAGTGCAGTGATGAAAGCTTGGTTTATTCAGAAGCGGTTATGGTACATGGTTAAGGAAGCTGTGGCATGTCCTTGGCAACCTTCTCCAGTTCCATCTGATTTTGATGAAGACAACCATGAGGAGGTTGTGCTTACATGGGATTCGAGAATGATACCCGTGCTTATTCAGCATTACTTCAATGTATTTCCAAAGAAGTCCTACCAACGGTCACCTCCTGTACGACGGCTTCAAATGTATGGTCGAAGTTACAGTTGCTATACGAGGCTCCTTCCACCAAGCGAGCCGTTACTCTCTATGGCCAGCTCCAACAACTGAAGTTTGAATCCAAAGATACGATTCAATCCTTCCTACTTCATGTTAACCAACTCCAGGACTAGCTTCGCACCATGTAGTCTGCCCTATCAAAGGCACATCTTGTTGATACGGTACTCTACAAGCTTCCTCGGAAATTTGATGGAGTGGCGAATGCTTTACGAGCGCAAACGCATATATACATCATTGAATCCTGCTGACAGAGATAAGTGCCAATATCTAAAGCATTTAAATCAAATCAACCCACTAGTAGGTGTAACTACATCCAAGAGTATCTAAGAGAGCATACACATAAGACGAGTCTCACTATCTTAGTAAACCAAGCTCAACTGCATAGAAAATCCAAAGCTCTAATGCAATGTATCCAAGTAAATGCAAATATCTCAAATGCCCATTCACTAAAGTATATCCAAAGTGTAAAGGAGCAGTACAAGACTTAGTATGTCAAATACGTGACATTCGGGTTCCCAAAGACATCAGCTAATGCATCCAAGAGCATGAAACCCAATAAGCCTTCAAACCCGTAAATGGCAATCACTGAAGCAACTGAAGCATGTAGCCAAAGCTCCAAGACATCAAATGTAGCTCAAAACTGAATCCTAAAGCATTCCATAATCATGTCCGAGTCCAAGTATCAATGCTAAACATCAATGTACTCAAGTGATAGACCCGAATGGCATCAAACCTCAATAGGCATAACTTTCCCAATTAAAAGCTTGCTGCCCAAACATTATACAACAGTAAAACCTTGCACATGCTAAGCTATTTGAGCTCAAATGAAGCCAATGAACACCTCATTACATTACCATAACATTCGGGCATCAATGCCAACTCCAAAGGCATCACATAAACAATGAGAAGCTTAATACATGCTGTCCTAGAGTGTTTACAGCAGGCCTGCACTATTCCACAGTCAATGGCTGAGGTATTTCATCTCAAGGAAGGAGCCAAGTGCAACCAAGAAATACTGGAGTGATTCTCAAGTATTTAACTGATTGCCGAAGGGGTCCAAGAGCTGTAGAAGAGGTGCAGACTGCCAAAGAGAGGGGTTGGACAGCCAAGTGCAAATCACGCTGAGCTGCCTAGTGTGTTTACTGGTCTTGCTACTCACTTTAGATCCTTGGGCAATTATTAATGAGATCCGAAGGGCCTTTGGAACACGCCTCAATACATGGGAACAAGCCAGGAAAAAGTGGAAGCACAATGCATAGCTTGAGAAGAAGAGAACCAAACTGTCATGAAACCTTCAAGCTGAAGCTTTTGTCAAGGGTTGAAGGAATGCTCAATGAAACTCCTCAAATGGTTGACTTTCATACCAATTGAAGGGTGAGGCCCCAGTGAAAGCACGAGGAAGCAGAAGCAAGAGCGTAATAAATGCCCAAACACCCATGAAATGTATATCGCTAAAATAGAAGATGGCAATTCCTATCCCTTAAACACACATTATATTACAGCAATAACATGGTATGTATATGTGTGTGTGTGTGTGTGTGTGTGTGTGTGTGTGTGTCCTTGCAATATAAACTCAATTTTAAAGGTTGCAACACCCTAAAAAGGGTCTCTTAAAGTTAACCTTTAAATAATAAGACAAAGAAGCTACTAACCTTTCATGAAGAACTACACTTCTAGAAATGGCACAATTTGGCTAAGAAATAAGTACTCCTCTAAGATTACCCTCCCAAATAAAATTTCAAGTTAAATCTTCAATCTTGAGGTTTGCATGCATCTCACCGATGCACTATCATAGTCTATTACTACCAACCACAATAAGTTTTAGACATTTTCCTAGTGTTCAAGCATCATAAGCTTTTGCTCAGAGGCATTGCATGCCTAGCTAGGTGTGGCTAGGGGAAGGGGGCTGCCGCCCCACACCTTGTATAACATCCAATAATCCCAACTCTAATTGGGACTGCTGTTATTGGCACATTATTCTGTAGGCTATATATTCACCTACGCCGCATTCCTCATTGCAACTACATCCAGTAAATTCGGTTAAATTCTAAATTCTAAAAAAAGGGGCCGGCAACCAGTAAATTCAGTTAAATATCAAATACCCCAAAAAAAAAAAGGACCAGCAGCCCCCAACTGCAGCTAGCTACGTATGTGGTCCCTAAGGGAGGGCAGACAGTCCCCCTACTCCCAACTGCACCTAGCAAGCTATGGGGTCCCTCCTTCACAGAACCTCATGATATTATCACAAAGTCATAATGTGAGAACTAGAGTGGGGTCCAAAACTTTTTGTGCACCTATACCAAAGCACCAGGGAACGCAGATTGTGATGAACTTACAGCAACGAAGACTGCAGAAAGCATCGTGATTTCCCACAACTTTCAATAAATATAAAAAAGATCAGAGCAAAATATATTTACCTGCAGTTGATGCGCATGGGGAGTGCCCTGGACTCTGCGTTGGAGCTCGAGGACCATGCGGGGGTCGAGCTCGACTGCGATGACCTTCTTGGCGACCTCAAGGAGCTTCATTGTGAGGTTTCCAGTCCCAGGCCCGATCTCCAGCACCACGTCCGTGCTCTTGAGGCCCGCCTTCTGCACTATGCTCTGCACGACCAGGGGGTTCTTGAGGATGTGCTGGCCTTTGGCCTTCTGGAACTCGATACCCCCTCCGCCTGCGTGCCTCTGAGCAGCAGGAGGCTTCGTCTTCCTGGCCTTGCCGCCAGCCATCCCACTCAACACACAGACACGGACACACGGGGCACCGGGGGGCGGGGGGCGAGGGCGGGGGCGGGGGGCGGCGAGAGAGAGAAAGAGAGATAGGGGGGAGGGGGTTTCTTAAGGTTTGAAAATAAAATTTTATTAAATTGAATGTCACATCAATTTTTTAAGATAAGGCATAATATTACATAAATTTTTAAATCTAATTTTAAATAATTTTTTCTGATTTCGGAAAAAGTTTGAGGTGAAATTTTGAAATTTTCGAGCACGAAGTTTGCTGTAGCTAATGTGACTAAGGCCCGGTTCAGACAATGGCAGACATATGCACGCTTTTTTTGCACTGTGTGTGAATATATCTAACGGTCGCCCATAAGTATCACAAGTTCTTGCTTGGATTGTTGGTTTATGTGGCTAGATAGAGCATGCACGATCTTGATTGTGGTTCAAAACTCATGGCTCCTTTTTATTTCGAAAAGGTAATGGGCCTTGTCCTATACATTAAGGTCGAACATGTATATCTTCGCACGGAAATCATCTTCACGAATCCCTTGGGCCTTGTCCTATACATTAAGGTCGAACATGTATATCTTCGCACGGAAATCATCTTCACGAATCCCTTTTCAACACATCAGCATCACGAGCCTGCACTTGTGTGGCCGTCCGCACAGTCTGAACCGGGCCTAACTCTCTAGGAGAGGGTTGCCCATCTAGTTAGCAACTTAGCCTAATAATTGACCGGCTAGCAAGTGTTTGCCAAATGTACAAAGTATCATGCGCATGAGCATTGCCCCTTTTTTTTTCAACCTAACTCCTCCTAAGAGGGCCTTTCAAAGCATTTGTTCAAAAGGGGGGTTGAAGAGTTGTTTCTAAGACTTGAATTTGAAAAAATATTCATTTATATTGGTTGCTTTTCCAACAAAATATGTGAAAAACAGAAGCATGTGCAATGTGTGTTATGTTTAAGGTAGTATATTTTTCCCCCCTATAATTTATTTGAATTAGAAGAGTAGTGACTCCTAAAGTCTTCAAATAGGACTTTCCTAAAAAGGATTATCCTTGTTCATGGCTAAGGGTGATTGGTATGCTAGATCATCACTTTGCTTTAGGATGCAATCTCATTATTTTTGTCTGCCAAGGATTATTGTGGAAGGACTGTACTCACTTTTCAAATGCAAAAGTAGGAGCTAGCTACTAAAAATGGCAACTACACACGTGTTTTCTTCATTCTCAACAACTAAAGCTTACGTTGTATTGTTCTTATTGTTGTGTGCAAGTTGATTCTTGTTGATATCATTCTATGTTGTGTGCTTTCTATTCGTCGGGATTTTGTTGGATTATTGTGCCACCTTGAAGTTTGGATTTGGCAACAACAACAACTAGATTGTGATATGTTTGTATCCTTGCTTCCGTATCCTTGTTGCATGTGAATCAAAGTGTTATTTCAATTTCTTCTGTGCTAATTTTGTAGAGAGGTGGTCTGATTTTTGTGGTGAACGAATGGTTATAAACATCAGAAACAGACCATTGTGCATTTTAAAGAAGATGTCAATAGGGCTGACACGGCAAAATACGGTTCTAGTGGAAAAAAGGCACATTTGCATGAAAAAATGTCAAAAATATGGAGGAAAACACAATTAAAAAATAAAAATAATAATTTTGTGGGCTCTTGAATGAGGAGGAAAAAGGAAAAATGTTCGGTGAGACTAGCAACTCGAGGCTATCTAAGCAAGATGCCATTTTGATGAAAAGAAGAGCACATTCACATGTAAAAATAGTAAAAACCGCATATGAAAAGACCCATATACACACAAAAATAAACAATTATAAATTTGTACATCAGAAATATGGGCTATAAAAAGAAAAAGTGTTTAAGAGCAAGGGAAGATCGGGCCTATCATGTCAAACTGTACTTCTAATGCTAGAAAGGCACATTTGCATAGAAACACATCAAATTCGCGTAAAATTCTTCAAAAATTAATAATTGATGAACCATTCAAAATAGAGGGAAGTAAAAGAAAAAGTGGCCAGTTCAAAGGGATGAACTGGACTATGTCAAAGTTTAATTTTGGTGATCGCAAGGTGTGTTCACATGAAAGATCAACAAATTATAAAAAATATGAAAGGGCAATGAAAGACCATGGGAATGGGGTAGAATAAGATGGGTGGGGGGACAGGGACCTCAACATAACATAAATAAAATATGATATCGTTTAAGGATCAAAGAGTGGGGTGTTCATTAATATATGCAAATAAGATGCGGAGGGATGCGTCCCCACACTTAAAATGTGAACAAATTAGTTTGTCTAATCAGCAAGGGCATAGTACTCAACCATGACTTGCACCCTTGTGTCCCCACACTTAAAACATATCATACACATAAATAAACACAAGAGATAGGGTTAGAAACACTTGGCCCATTTAGTTGATCGATGTGGATCGTTGTCGATGCATTGGGGAGTCAAAGTCATTTGGTACAGGAGGTACCATGGCTCACCACAGCACTTGTTCAACATGGCAAGGACCATGGAACATCACCTAGGGAGGTAGCAAATATTGATGAAAAATGGTTAAGTTGTTGGTGTTGAAGATTATTACACTCAGCAAAATGACCACTCATATAACAATGATAGATAAGTTGCTCGCCCCATGGCTCACACCACTCAAAGAGGAAGAAGAAAAATCCCCATATCTCGTACTACTCGATTCAGAAATTGACAAGGGGAAAAATCCAGAGGAAGTATGCCAACATGTACAATTGATGGTGCCTCGGTGTGTTCCAACCCCTATGGCATAGATGCAAGAAGGCATGCTAGGAAGCCTTGCAATATAGTGAATAGAATAGAGTGGCATGTCATGTGGTGAGGGAATAGACCCAGTCCATGTGTGCACTGAGAGGCCCAATCCGTGCATGCAATGCTCCATTCACACATCTCACCTTTCATTTCGATTTAAAGGGCAAGGATTGGTCACCCACCCCACCCTTTGTCTCACACTTGTTTGAGAGATTCAAAAGAAGGTAGCCCATACTCACATCCCCATCTGGTTAGGATAGGGGTTGTTGATGAAGATTAGCTAGACTTGTTGATGATGCCAAAATTGATCTATTGATGGAAAGGTATACCCAAGGAGGTAGCCAATAGATCAAGAACTTATATTGGAACATAGGAACATGTCATATGCTAAAGGAGACAGATACTTTGCAGAGAGTCGCAGGACACAGTGCACCAAGGGAGACTTATTCGGAACTGGATCCTGGAAGTTTGACTTAGGAATCAACTACTCTGGACGGGGGGATGTTACCACCTTTTCCATAGCCAGATTCCTGCCCAAGGGTGTTTGCCACCTTTTTGTGGAGTGAGGCCTGTTGTTATGGCATAGAATTTCTTCCTTTGCTCTAATAACAGTTTTTTTTCCCTTTATTGTTTCCACCTTTTCTCGAAGAATAAGTCAGCATGACAAGGACCAAATTTATTTTCTCACATAACCAATTAATCGACAAGGGGAAGAATGCAGAGGAAGTATGCCAACATGTACAATTGATGGTGCCTTGGTGTGTTCCAACCCCTATGGCATAGGTGCAAGAAGGCATGCCAGGAAGCCTTGCACTATAGTGCATAGAATAGAGTGGCATGTCGTGTGGTGAGGGAATAGGCCCAGTCCTTGTAGGGATTCAAGTTGCTGCAATTCATACTATAATTCTGACATTACCAACAAACCTGAAAAATCATCTTACAAGTAAAGAACTTGAACACTTCTTGATAGACAAAACTACAATATACTTCTAGAAATGTCATCCAACTCATCAAGAATCATAATTGCTATGCTCAAAAAATGCTTATCCTAAACAATATCAGCCATTCCTGAGCCAAAACATCAACTACATAGATATCCACTATTGTAGGTACTTGCATAATTCTATTGGCTTCAACTTCATCTCCAAATTGATTAGAATACTTAAAAACTTCAAAAATATCATATTGAACTAAAACATTAACATCTTGATCATCGTCTTGATCATCCACATCTTCATTGTCCACTACAAGCTCAAATTCTTCAGTACCCTAATTTTGGGAAATTTTCTATTGCTTAAGATTAGGATACATAGCTCTAGAATTCTAAAATAATTTATCCAATTTAGTCCTAGTACTTCCCTGAAGTTTAGACTGCTCCTTCCTTGCCAAAAAGTCTCCAAGATGATGTCCTGAACAGTCATAAACTGCAGTATGACCAACTTACTAATTTTCAGGTATCCCTTTGAGTTTATTTTTAGGATAACATCTTCTTGAGTCCTAATTTAATTTATTCTCCTCATTCCTTAATCTATCTTGAAATTCAGGAAAATTGCCTGAATGCTGTCCTGACAGATTGAATAGTTTGTTGTTCTAAAATTGCTCATACATGCAATAAGCTTGAAAATTTACAACAGTGAAAATTGGCTAAATATCTTTAGGTTGAACAATGAAATTACTTGGAATAGTATTCAGCATGCTGAAAATATAGGTATGCTAAAAAAATACATTAAAAGACGATGGATTTTGCACTACATGAGTTGCATTTCAAGTGCTTGTAAAGCCTCTTTAGTGAAATCTGACTCCCTTGCTACATAATCTTTCTCAAAGCCAGTAAGAGAACCAAGAAAATAATCCATAATAGCATCTTCATTAAGAAAACCATAATCCTCATGCTTGTCATCTATGACAACATCATCTTCTTGAATATGCAACTGATATTCTTGATCACCAGGCTAATCAGCTTCCTTAATGATAACTTCATCACTTCTTTCCTCTTTAGTAAAAGAGATTTGAGATTAATTATAGCAGTTGGCAAGGCTCCATAGTATGGAAAATACCCTCAAATTGTCGATGTAAAGTGTGTGATGCTCCACTCTCCCATTGGTAAGCTCCTGTGTTGGGTTTGGGGTACTCGAGGATTCTTGGTTGCTTTGGCTCGTGTCCTCTCTTACTCCCTCAGCCTCAATCTTTGGCAAAACCATAGGTGAAGGGTAGCGGTCATCATCATCACTTGAACTTGAATCATGATCTGAATCCAAAACATCATAATACTTCTCCTTGAGCTTCTCAAGTGCTCTAAGCAATCTCTAAACCTGCTTCAAACTTGAGCAAGACTTAACCTTCTGGCCTTCATAATCATAATGCCATTCATAAGCATCATCAAGTACAGTCTCAAAAGAAGTTAGTTTTTCCCATGCTCTATCAAGTCTTGAACCCGACCCTTTCTTTGTTGCTTAAGAGAACTTATTGGGACACACATTAAACTGCTCACACAGATCAACCATGCATAAATACTTACAGGACTTCCCTCTTTCACAGGACTCATGAACATATGGACAACACTTTGAAGTATGTCCATGCTCAAAGCATACTTTGCACCTCTTTTCCTTCTTCTTAGATTTACCCATAATGAAGCATATCTAAAGCTTAAAAAGAACCTGCTTTTCTTTGAGTCAACCTTCTAACTTCTCCAATGATGGAGTAGTAGATCTTCAACCTATAATATTCAAGTTATTCTTTGAAAAATGACTCAAAACTCCTTTGTTGGCTAGACCTCTCAATTTTATCAAGCTTCCTCCTATCTTTCCTACAATTCAGGTTATGCCTGTTATTTCCATCTTGCAACTCAAGTAACCAGCCTGAAATTCCTACAATTCAAGTAATTGCCTTTTCTTGTAGTTCAAGTAGCTGCCTGAAATTCCTACAATTCAAGTAACTACCTAAAATTATTGCAATTCAAGCTATTCCTAGAACTTCTTGTAGTTCAGGTTACCATTTCTGTTTGCTAAACTTGTTGGAGACAGCATAATTGACTAGAAAAAACACACTGTCCTGAATATTAAAGCCCCTTTACTGCTTGAATTGAGATCAGCCACCATAAACAGCACTTGATTTGCAAGAATGACATGCAGACATATAGTACACAACATAATTGTTCACAGCAATATGCTGTCCTAAAAATTGTAGATGAGATATTTCTTATCTTCCAACTTCATGACTGCCTTTCTTTATGAATATGCCATCCTAAAATCCTGGTATGATGGCTTCATCTTGAAACTCTCGAAATGATTAGAGATCTGAAAATTTCAACCTAAATTAGAAGTAAGAACTTCAAATTGGAAGATGAAACCTGAACAATCTGCCTTGAATCCACATCATTGAAAACTTTTGAAGAAATTGAATTCTTCAAGAATAAGAACTTCTTGAATGAATTTATAGCCATTATATGCACAGAATATTCAGGAAACATACTCAGACATGAAACACATATCATATTCATGAATGCAGGCGGTACCATGGCTTGCCACAGCACTCATTCAACATGGCAAGCACCATGAAACATCACCTAGGGAGGTAGCAATATTGATGAAAAATGGTTAAGTTGTTGGCATTGAAGAATATTGCACTTAGAAAAAATGACCACTCGTATAACAATGATAGATAAGTTGCTCGCTCCATGGCTCACACCACTCAAAGAGGAAGAAGAAAATCCCCATATCTCGTACTACCCGATTCAGAAATTGACAAGGGGAAAAATGCAGAGGAAGTATGCCAACATGTACAATTGATGGTGCCTCGGTGTGTTCCAACCCCTATGGCATAGGTGCAAGAAGGCATGCCAGGAAGCCTTGCAATATAGTGAATAGAATAGAGTGGCATGTCATGTGGTGAGGGAATATGCCCAATCCATGTGTGCATTGAGAGGCCCAACCCATGCATGCAATGCTCCATTCACACATCTCACCTTTCATTTGGATTTAAAAGGAAAGGATTGGTCATCCACCCCACCATTTTCTCACACTCGATTGAGAGATTCAAAAGAAGGTAGCCTATAATCACATCCCCATCCGGTTAGGATAGGGGTTGTTGATGAAGATTAGCTAGACTTGTTGATGATGTAAATTTTTATCTATTGATGGAAAGGTGTACCCAAGGGGATAACTAATAGATCATTAACTTATGTTGGAACATAGGAACATATCATATGCTAAAGAAGACAGATACTTTGCAGAGAGTCGCATGACATAGTGCACCAAGGGGGACTTCTTTGAAATTGGATCCTTGAAGTTTGACTCGGGAATCAACTACTTTGGACTATGGGATGTTACCACCTTTTCCATAGCCAGATTCCTGCCCAAGGGTGTTTGCCACCTTTTCGTGGAGTGAGACTTGTTGTTATGGCATGGAATTTCTTCATTTGCTCTAATAACAGTTTTTTTTTTTTTTTTTTTTTTTGGTTCTTTGCCCTACAAGGGTGTTTCCACCTTTTCTCAAAGAGTAGGTCAACATGACAAGGACCAAAGTCATTTTTTCACATAACCAATATTGACAAGGGGAAGAATGTAGAGGAAGTGACAACATGTACAATTGATGGTGCCTCGGTGTGTTCCAACGCCTATGGCATAGGTGCAAGAAGGCATGCCAGGAAGCCTTGTAGTATAGTGCATAGAATAGAGTGGCATGTCGTGTGGTGAGGGAATAGGCCCAGTCCATGTGTGCATTGAGAGGCCCAACCCGTGTATGCAATGCTCCATTCACACATCTCACCTCTCATTTGGATTTAAAGAGCAAAGATTGGTCACCCACCCCACCCTTTGTCTCACACTTATTTGAGAGATTCAAAAGAAGGTAGCCCATACTCACATCCCCATCTGGTTAGGATAGGGGTTGTTGATGAAGATTAGCTGGACTTGTTGATGATGCCAAAATTGATCTATTGATGGAAAGGTATACCCAAGGAGGTAGCCAATAGATCAATAACTTATATTGGAACATAGGAATATGTCATATGCTAAAGGAGACAGATACTTTGCAGAGAGTCGCAGGACACAGTGCACTAAGAATTGGATCCTGGAAGTTTGACTCAGGAATCAAATACTCAGGACTGTGGGATGTTACCACCTTTTCCATAGCTAGCTTCTTGCCCAAGGGTGTTTGGCATCTTTTTGTGGAGTGAGGTCTATTATTATGGCATGGAATTTCTTCCTTTGCTCTAATAACAGTTTATTTTTCTTTATTCTTTACCCTACTTCCAAGGGTGTTTCCACCTTTTCTCAAAGAGTAGGTCAACATGACAAGGACCAAATTTATTTTCTCACATAACCAATTAATCGACAAGGGGAAGAATGCAGAGGAAGTATGCCAACATGTACAATTGATGGTGTCTTAGTGTGTTCCAACCCCTATGGCACAGGTGCAAGAAGGCATGCCACGAAGCCTTGCAGTATAGTGCATAGAATAGAGTGGCATGTCATGTGGTGAGGGAATAGCCCTAGTCCATGTGTGCATTGAGAGGTCCAACCCATGTATGCAATGCTCCATTCACACATCTCACCTCTCATTTGGATTTAAAGGGCAAGGATTGGTCACCCACCCCACCCTTTGTCTCACACTCGATTGAGAGATTCAAAAGAAGGCAACCCATACTCACATCCCCATCTAGTTAGGATAGGGGTTGTTGATGAAGATTAGCTAGACTTGTTGATGATGCCAAAATTGATTTATTGATGGAAAGGTGTACCCAAGGAGGTAGCCAATAGATCAAGAACTTATGTTGGAACATAGGAACATATCATATGCTAAAGGAGACTGATACTTTGTAGAGAGTCGCAGGACGCAGTGCACTAAGGGAGACTTCTTTGGAATTGAATCCCGAAAGTTTGACTCAGGAATCAACTTCTCTGGACTGCGGGATGTTACCACCTTTTCCATGGCTAGCTTCCTGCCCAAGGGTGTTTGGCACCTTTTTGTGGAGTGAGATCTATTGTTATGGCATGGAATTTCTTCATTTGCTCTAATAATAGTTTATTTTTCTTTATTCTTTACCCTACTTCCAAGGGTGTTTCCACCTTTTCTCAAAGAGTAGATCAACATGACAAGGACCAAAATTATTTTCTCACATAACCAATTAATCGACAAGGGGAAGAATGCAGAGGAAGTATGCCAACATGTACAATTGATGGTGTCTCTGTGTGTTCCAACCCCTATGGCACAGGTGCAAGAAGGCATGCCACGAAGCCTTGCAGTATAGTGCATAGAATAGAGTGGCATGTTATGCGATGAGGGAATAGCCCTAGTCCATATGTGCATTGAGAGGTCCAACCCATGTATGCAATGCTCCATTCACACATCTCACCTCTCATTTGGATTTAAAGGGCAAGGATTGATCACCCACCCCACCCTTTGTCTCACACTCGATTGAGAGATTCAAAAGAAGGCAACCCATACTCACATCCCCATCTGGTTAGGATAGGGGTTGTTGATGAAGATTAGCTAGACTTGTTGATGATGCCAAAATTGATCTATTGATGGAAAGGTGTACCCAAGGAGGTAGCCAATAGATCAAGAACTTATGTTGGAACATAGGAACATGTCATATGCTAAAGGAGACAGATACTTTGCAGAGAGTCGCAGGACACAGTGCACCAAGGGAGACTTCTTTGGAACTGGATCTTGGAAGTTGGACTTAGGAATCAACTACTCGAGACTGCGGGATGTTACCACCTTTTCCATAGCTAGTTTCCCGCCCAATGGTGTTTGCCACCTTTTTGTGGAGTGAGGCCTGTTGTTATTTCACCTAATTTTTTCCTTTGCTCTAATAGCAACTTTTTTTTCTTTTTTCTTTACCCTACTTCCAAGGGTGTTTCCACCTTTTCTCGAAGGGTAGGTCAGCATGACAAGGACTAAAGTCATTTTCTCACATAACCATTTTTTTTTTCCACAAGGTTAGAACATTACTTGTTAGAACCATCCACGCCACCTTTGCGGCTAGATTAGATGAGAAGGTAGCAAAGTAAGGATGGGAGGTGGAATTGAGGGGACAAATGGCATCACCCTCTTTATCATTACGATTGATGATGAGTTATTGCCCAGTGGTCATTGTAAAGTCCAATACTCTTTCAATTTATCAATCTACCATTCCAAAGCTAAGAGGATATTTCTACTCGCATACACACAATTCATTTTAAACTTTAAGATGGTTCCGAGGTTGCTGGAATGCTTGTGCAGCATTAGATGTTGTTGATATAGCATCAATTGCATACCCTAAACTTTAGGTGCTTCTCTTCAGTGCCATTTATCACTCTTTGCTCCCATTCTTCCTTCTCGTAAGCCCTTGGTTCTCATATGCTCGTCAAAAGCTCTTCTTATTGCTTCAATGGGCAAAGGGAGAAGTAGTTTGATGGGAACTAGAATGGGATCAAACTAGTGATGAGAAGATTGAAGATCTTTTGGAAAGTGAGATAATGTTGTTGATGAGGTTCACATTGATGGCATGACTACCGATGATAGAGATGATGGTCCATGGGTCCTCTAGATATATGTATATATATATATATTCCTCTATCTTTCTCCTTGTCTCCCTCTCTCTCTTCCTTCTCAAGAGATGGGATAATAGCATGTCGATTTTGATAGAGCAACCTCCTATGTTCCCCTCTCCATATAAATCGAATTTGTCACCTCATTCTCAACGGCTAGTTTGAGAGGTTGCGTGTCAGCGAGCTTGTGATGGATGTTATTGGTCTTTCACTCAACTCACTCTCCGACTCTTTCTCCGGCCTCTCAAGCAATGGGTGCCACAAGGTTGTTCACAAGAATGATTGTGTATGATAGGCTCCTAATTGAGAGAGGGACCTGACTCTCCGTAATCTCCACGTCAGTAGTAGTAACAGTATCAGAGGCAAGAGTGAGTGACGTCCACGTGAGAGAGTGAGTGTTAGTGAGTGTCATGATCCCCAAGGAGGGAAGTACTTCTTTAGGCGATAGCCATTGATAAGGAAGTGATTATCAGAGGCCATTGCTTGCACTTGGATAGAGCCATTAGGATTGATTGCTAGGACTTTGTAGGAACCCATCTAGCACTATTGGATTTTCCTAAAAACCTGCAAAATCTTGAATCATAGGTGAGGACTAGGTCACCTTTCTTGAATTCTTTATGCTTGAGGAAGCTGTCATAGTAAGCGTTTCGTCGGAGCCTGTGTGGCTTCCATACACTGTAAGGCCATCTGTCATATTTCATCCAAACATTCCAAGTGTAGAAGGTGGTGTTGTAGGGACTCATTATCTCCCAAGTGCTCTGTGATAGCCACTCGTAAAGAGGGTAGCTCAAACTTGATAGGGAAGACTACTTCTGTGTCGTATATCGGCTAAAAAGGTGTTATAAGAGGTTCTATACACCCAAAGAGCCTCTATAAGTCGATCATCCAAATCACGACGATGTGCAATAATAGTCCTTGTTAGGATCAAGCAAAAGGATACGATTGGTAACTTTGACTTGGCCATTGGCTCTCTAGGATAGTAGGTTGTGGACTTACGATGGAAAATTTTGTAAAGCTTTGTTAGCTCTTCCATAATATTGTTTAGAAAGTGAGTGCATTTGTCACATGACCAGCTTTAAGAGACTACCAAAGTGAGTGATGATATTCTCATACAGAAACAAGGCCATGCTATTACCATCATCTCGTTTGAGAGCTTTGGCTTTACACTACTTTGTCACATAGTCTGTACATACCAAGATATATCGATTCTACTTGGTTGACAGCTCAATGGGAGGTTGACAAAGTTGATGTCCCACTTCTCGATCGACTTTAGAGGAAGAATGGGCTAAACTAGCATACCACTATATTTGGTAGGCTTTTCCATCCACCATCATTGACAAGCATCATAATCTTTGTAGTAGTCATAGGCATCTTTATGAAGTGTAGGCCACCAATAACCTATGAGTAGGGCCTTTCTCGTTATTGCTTCTCCCACAAAGTGTTCGCCATAAGGCTCATCATGGCATGCTTTTAGCACTATCCTGATCTTGTCTCCTGCCACGCATCTTCACAGCACTTTATCTTTGCCTCTTTTACAAAAAGCCACCTAGCAAAGTATAGGGAGACTAATTCCAACAAAAGCTTTTTCTTCTATCTGCTAGAGATGTCGAGGGGTAGTGTTGTGTAGCCAATAGGTTGGCAATGCATGCATACCATGGGGTTACTATTTTGACCAAAAACAAGGAAGTATCAAGGAGGTCTAAATAATCCTATACCTCTTCTTCAGTATGAGGGATTCAGGATAGATGATCGGTCAAAACATGGGAACAACCCTGCTTGGTAACCACTTCAAAGTCAAACTCCTAGAACATAAGGATCCATCTCATCATTCAACCTTTAACATCTGTATTATTTAGTAGGAAAGATAGGGTCTCATGATCCACATAATGCTTAAAGTGCGTTGACAACATGTAGTGTCGGAATTTCTCCAAGGCAAACACCATTGTTAGGCATTTGAACTTTGTCATTGTGTAGTTTCTTTCTTGATCGATAACCTTATAGCTTGCATAGTAGATAGGTTGATCTAGCTTCGAGGAGCCTTTTTGACATAAAACTGCACCTAGTCCTTTGACAGATGCATTAATATACGCATGGAAATTCTTCATCCAATTAGGAGGTTGTAGAATGGATGCTTCAATCAGACACTTTTTCAGAGAGTTGAAAGCTTCTTCACAATCAACGGTCCAAGTAAACTCTATATCTTTCCTTAGGAGCTTATGCAAGGGGGAATGCCTTTGCTGCAAAATGTGCAATGAACCACCTATAATAGCCCACATGGCCAAGAAATCCCCTCAACTGTTTGAGGTTGAATGGTGTTGTCAACCCTCAAACGAACAAGGTGGAAAAGCCGAAAAATCTAAAGCAGAAGACGAGGCCAAGGAAAAAGTGAAACAAAAGACGAAGGTGTGCCAAGAAGAATTTGGAACATAAGAAGTGCAGAAAAGTCCTAAATCAAGGAGAAAGGCACATGAGAAAAAGCGCAAGTCAAAACTTTTGTAAAAAAGGCGCAAAGTGCATCATGATTTAATTTAAAGAGCGACAAGCTCTCACTCGTGCAATTTGTAAAGGTAGATGGGCGGTAGGAAGGAAGCTAGGAAGATAGGAGGACAATAGAAAAAAGGGCCTAGGCCATGGCCAGCCATGTAAAAAAGGGAATAAGGGGATGACCATCCAAAAGGGATTTATATAAAGTTGAAAAGTGAATGAGAAGCTCATTCTTGTGTGTGGCAAAAAGTGGCTCTCCTCTTCTTCTTTTTCTTATTCTTGTTCTTGCTTGCTTGAGCTTGTGCTTGAGAGAGGGAGTGTGAGAGTGTGAGGGAGTGAGTGTGTGAGGGTGAGAGGGAGTGAGTGTGAGGGTGAGGGACCGGGGAGGAGAAGCTCTCAATCTTCTCCTCTCTTCTTCTCTTCTATTCTCTTCTCTTCTCTTGCTCACGGAAATGGAGCTTGGAGCGTGGAGCTTGGGGATGGAGCTTGCTTGAAGCTTACACTTGGATCGTGGAGCTATCGAAGTACATGGGAGAGGAGGTAACTCGATTGGCATGGAGGTAAGCTCACTACACTCATGGATAGATAGCGTGTTGGCTATGTGAGAGGTAGCCATTAGTGCTTAGCTTGGAATGCTTGAAGCAATAAGCAGTCTATGGGTCTTGGCAGTTGAGCGTGAGCTCCCACTACATTTTGGTTTCGTTGCCGGGACCAATAGATTTAAGCCTTGAGCGCTTGTGCGCTTCGAATCGAGCATTGAAGTAGGGTTTTTCCCCGAACTAGTGCTTGAGGTAGATAAGTAGGAAGCGAGGGAGTTTGAAGAGGTATTCGATCTCCTTAGCAAGAAGGTTTTTGGTTTTTTGACTTGGGAAAGTATGATGGAGTAGTGTCGATGTTTCCCTTATGATTTTTTCTTGCATTTAGGAAGGATAGGAGCAAAACATTGGAGCACACAATAGGGTTTTCTGTTGCTGTATAACAGGTTGAAACAGGGAAAAGAAGAGCAAAAAATGCAAATTTGGGTTAAATATTAGTAAGGGAAGCAAGATTAAGGTGAATGCAGGCTTGGATAGGGTAATAAGGGGCCAGGAGTGGGAAGGAAGACCACATTTTGCATTGCAGGGTTTCAGGAGAGCTGGAGAGAGAGAGAGAGAAAGAGCTTCATTGCATGGACCTGCTTTGAACTTATCATCTAGAAGTTATTTGCCCAGCACAGGTAATTCCACACCTTCCCCTACGTGAGTAGCTTGGATATGGAGGTGCTCAATAGGTAGGAAGGCCTCAATCGCTCGACGCGACGAATTCTTGGAAGTCCGACTAAAAAACGCGTCACAGGCGATTCTGGGCCGAGTCCCAAAATGGACCCTTGGACCACTCAAACATTCGGCCCTCAGACTACTCAATCCATTCGGTCCTTTAGTATTCGGCCCTCGGCCAACTACACTCGGACGACTTTCACTCGGGCTATCTGAGTGAAGTATTTGGACCACTTGATACACGGTCCACCTGACTCGTCCATTTGACCCTTGACCCACTTGGCCAACCCCATTCGGACAAGTTATCATTTGGCCCTCGGCCCACTTGGCCACTTAGCCTTCGAACCACTTGGGCACTGGGCCCTCAAACAAATGCACTCAGACCGGCCGAATTTAACAATTCAGACCAGCTATATTCAGCTCTTGGCCATTCGGAAGGGCCGAATCGGGCATTCGGCCCCTACAATTCGGACTTGTTGGGCCGAATTTGGATTTGTTCAAAATTCTAACCTGTAGATTCTGAAACCAACCAGAGACCACGCATAGCCAAAAGCACATCATAGATCTATTACTAAACTTAAATCTAGAGCAAGTAGTTGAAAACTTGGATACGAACAGTCCTTCAAATCGCACATGGTGGTTACCGTAACTACCCTGTGGGCCGAGGGGGACTCCCCCCCCCCGCGGACCCTCGCAGTGTAAGGGCTTTGTAGCTATACCATGCCGTTGCTACCGATTGCACCTATATAGGGAGTAGTAGTGACTCAAAGCCCTGCCTTGTTTCCACTCTACGTGTGATTCCCTATACCCAATGGTGAACCCTCTTATGTGCGGCGTCACGAGGGTGTAGTCCTGGGATGTGTCTATGTTGTCCCGCTTTTGGATTGAATAATACAAGAGTATACCTTGAGCTCATATCGTGTTACCTTTCTGTGCCATGTTGAGTGCGTAACGAGTGCAGGTTTATCACACTTGGTATCAGAGCAACTCTTGCTCGGAGTGAAGGAGTGCTCACGGAAGCAGGAGGAAAGATCTAGTGCCCCAAAGAGATCGAAGTCGTAACGACCCACAGCGCGACGTCCCACGTCGTGTCGCCCCACGTCGCGACGCCCCACGTCGCGTCGACCCACGTCGCGTCGCCCCACGTCGCATCGTCCCACGTCGCGACGCCCCCCCGACGCGTCGCCCCGGCGTGACGCCCCAACCTCGACATCCCACCGTCTGAAGACGTGACGCGGCTTCCCCACGGCACGACCCACACCACCACAGGCAAAACGCGGCTTCCCTGCGTCGACACCACCACCAACCACATGGAGGAAGAAAGGGAGAACATCACCCTCCCAACATTAGAGGATAGGAAGAAGAGTAGGGGACAAGAATGGAGAGTGGCCCAAGAGGAGAAGGTGGCCGGACTAGAAAGACAAATAGATGGTATGTCAGGCATGCTAGAATCAATATGGAGGAACATGCAGATGAAAGAGGAAGAGGAAGAAAGGAGGAAAAAACTAGAAGTAGAGCAGGGCTATAGAGAATGGGTGAGTCAACAACAAGAAGAGGAGAGGAGACACCGAATGCAAGAGGAGATGGATAGAACAGGTAGAGAGGAGTCATCTAGGAGGGCACAAGATACAAGGAAGGAGAAGGGGAAAGTAGTAGAATTAGGAAGCAAAAAGAAAGACAAGAAGAAGGAGAAGAAGCACCATTGCAAAGAAGAGGAAGATAGCAGTAGTTCAGAAGATGATTATGGAAAATTCAAGATACCCCAACCCGCCAAGTATAAGGGAGAGAGAGATGGGTTGGTTCTGAAGAAATGGATTGCAGAGGTGGATAGGTACTTAAAATATTCCAGAATCACCGAAGACAGGAAGGCGGAAGTGGCAGCCATTTACTTGGAGGAGGACGCTACCAGTTGGTACCTGTTAGAACAGGAGCAGGGCCACACAATCTGTTCGTGGGAAGAACTCCAGGAAGAACTGAAGGACTACTTTATTCCAAAGCTGGAGAAATTCAAAGTGAGAGATGAATGGAGGAACCTCAAGCAAGCACAGGGAAAGATGAAAGAATATGTCAGCAAATATAGGCAAATCATGCTGCAGCTACCAAACATGGATACTGACACTAAGCTACATGGATTTTTGTTTGGAATGCAAGAATGGGCTAGAAGAGATGTGGAGAGACAGGAGCCAACAAGCTTAGCAGAAGCCATGAGAATGGCCGAACGACTGGTGGACCTGGAAGGCAAAAGAACAGCACAAGGGAATCAAAACAGGTTCAACAACAACTTCAACAACACCTTCAACAACAGCAACTCCTGGAACCAAAGGCCCAATGCTCCTAGAGGGGCATTCACAGATACAAGGAGTCAAAACACCACTAACACCACGGCCATATCCCAAACCGCATTAGTCCCAAGAGGAGCAGCAGGGAGACGGGGAAACAATCACTACAGGCCAACCCCTAGTACATCATATGGGCCCGCAGGATTAAACACATCATGGTGGAGACCCCCAGGCCCTTCCACTGGCATCAGATGCTTCAAATGCAGGGGTCCACACTACCAAAACACATGCCCAATAGAAGACACAGCTTCATCGAGTGGATCAAGGGTGAATGCAGCTTGTGCATATGGAGGAGAAGAACCACAACCACCGCGTATCCAGGAAATTCCAAATGGGAGTGAAGAGAGCATGGACCACCCAAGGGTAGGGTCAGTTAGTGCCCGATCCCAATGCATGGCAGCCAGAGTAGCGGCAGTCCATCATCTATACATCAAAGGTCGAGTGGGTGAAGGAAACCAACCTATCATGGTGGACACAGGAGCAACCCACAACTTCATGACACCACAGTGTGCAGCAAAGCATGGATTGAAACTATCCAAAGCCCCAGAAGGATTAACAGTAACATTCGCACAAGGAGAAGCCAAGGAAGTAAAACAAGTCTTTGCAGTCCAAGTGGAAGCCGACAAGTGGAAAGCGAAACTCAACTTCTTAGTAATCCCCATGGATGATTTTGAAGTGATATTAGGCTTAGAATTCTATGACAAGTATGTCATTGCAATGTTTGGTAAGGGTGTGAATGAAATGATGCTAGATATGCAAGGAGAAGGCATCAGAGTACCCTGCGAAAGAATGCAGCTACCTGGTAGGACCCCAATCAAGGTGCAAATGAAGGAGAACAAGCCAGGAGTATCATGCCAAACAGTGAAACCAGTTGCAAACCAACCAAAGGGCCAGACCCAAAAAGCACCGGTCCAAGGGACCGTCATCAGGCCACGTATCATGACATGCAGTGCAAAGCAAGTCGAGAAATCAGTCAAACAAGGAGATATGGTCTATCTGTGTATGATCCGACCAATAGAAGAAGAAGAAGATGGCAAGAAACCCAAACAACAGAAGAGGAACACAGAAGTGGCAGAAATACTTGAAGAATTCAAAGATGTAATGCCAGCCGAGCTACCCAAAGGTCTGCCACCCAGATGAGATGTGGATCACAAGATTGAGTTGATTCCAGGGTCTTCTCCACCGGCCCGAGCTCCCTATCGCATGAACCACACTGAGCTCATGGAATTGAAGAAGCAACTACATGAACTAGAAGAACAAGGATTCATCCGCCCTAGCAAATCCCCCTTTGGTGCTCCAGTGTTGTTTGTAAAGAAGAAGGATGGGGGACTTAGACTCTGTGTAGATTATAGGGCTCTTAACAAAATCACCATAAAGAACAAATACCCTATGCCCCTAGTGGAAGACCTCTTAGATAGACTGCATGGGGCTAAGCACTTTAGTCGGATTGACCTTAGATCAGGATACCACCAAATCCGCATAGCCGAAGAAGATATCCCAAAGACAGCCTTCCACACCCGATATGGTAGTTTTGAGTGGTTAGTATTAGGGTTCGGCCTAAGCAATGGGCCAGGCACATTTTGTGGCCTCATGGATGGAATTTTTAGACCGGAGATAGATATCTTTGTCATTATCTACATAGATGACCTCCTAGTCTACAGCAAGACCTTAGAAGAGCACAAGCAACACTTACGCCAAGTTTTTGAGAAACTGCGGCAACATTAGTTATACGCCAAGCCGAAAAAATGTGAATTCGCAGTGAAAGAATTGGAGTTCCTAGGCTTTATCATAGGAGCAGATGGAATCAAAGTGGACCCTAAGAAAGTGGACGCTGTCCAAAAATGGCCTGTACTAAAAACTGTAAGAGAAGTGCGGGAGTTCCTAGGCTTCACAGTATTTTGTCGAAGATTCATCAAAGATTACAGCCTCATCACTGCCCCCCTCTCCCAGCTCACCAAAGAAGACCACTCGTTTACATGGGGGAACGCGCAACAGGAAGCCTTTGAGCAGATGAAGAAGTGCATGAGCCAAACTCCCGTCCTAAGGGTACCGAACTTCACCAAACCCTTTGAAATCTCTACAAATGCATCTGACTATGGCATAGGGGGTGTACTGGTACAAGAGGGGCACCCCATTGCATATGAGTCAAAGAAATTTACTGATGCTGAAACAAGGTGGAGCACACATGAGAAAGAAATGTTGGCAGTCATCCACTGCCTTAGAAAATGGAAGCACTATGTTCAAGACAAGCATACAATAGTCTTCACCGACAATATCTCCCTCAAATACTTCCAATCCCAACCCAAGTTATCAGCAAAGCAAGCCCGTTGGCTAGACTTCCTAGCCGAATTTGACCTGGAAATTAAGCACAAGCCCGGCTCTACTAACAAAATCGCAGATGCCTTGAGCCGAAAAGCTAACCTGAAAGCTGTCAGTGTGGTCAGCAGCAACTTCATAGAACTTGTCAAAGAGGCCCTAGAACAAGATCAAGACATGCACAAGATAATCAAAGATGTGGAAGTAGAGAAGACCCCCCCATGGAATGTACACTTTAGAAGAGGGTATTCTATTTTTAGGCAAAAGATTGTATATCCCCAACAATGTGGAATTAAAGAAACTCATCCTACATGAGATACATGACGGCAAGATTGGAGGCCACAAAGGGCAAAGCAAAACCTTGGAGGCCCTTAGGAAGCAGTTCTTTTGGCCGAACATGAAGGAAGAAGTGATAGACTACATCAAAACTTGCCCCACTTGCCAAATGGTCAAAGCACCCAGATCAAGACCAGCCGGACTACTACAACCATTACCAGTACCCAATCGCCCATGGGATGTCATCAGCATGGACTTCATTGTGGAACTACCGGAGTCCCATGGGTACACAATCATCTTTGTAGTGGTGGACTATTTTTCCAAACAGGCCCACTTCATCCCGGCCAAACCACCACTGAATGCCAAGGAGGTAGCACGCCTCTTCTTCACACATGTATTCAAATTGCACGGCTTACCACTGGCTATTGTATCAGATAGAGATGGAAGATTCATGAACGACATGTGGAAGGAACTCTTCAAGACTCTGGAAACCCAACTGAGATTCTCATCATCCTTCCACCCGGAGACAGATGGACAGACAGAACGAGTCAACCAAGGCATCGAAGATTACCTCCGCAGCTATGCTAGAGTGGATCAGAAAGATTGGGCCTTGTACCTTGATGTCTTGGAATTTCACTATGATAGCTCCATCCACTCGGCTACAGGGTACACTCCCTTTGAGTTAGCTACAGGAAAAGAAGTCATCACACCACTGGCCTTAGCATCCGGAGCGACCAAAGCGGAGGATCAAGATGTAGAAGAATTCTTGAAGAAATGGAGAGATCGCAATGCAGTAGCGAAGCAAAGTCTCGAGCGGAGCAAGATCACAATGACAGAGCAAGCAAACAAGAAGAGAAAGGCGGTACTATTCGCCAAAGGAGACATGGTCCTAGTGAGCTCTAAGAATATGTCACTTCCCAAAAACATGACCCCAAAGTTCAATCACCGCTACTATGGACCCTACCGAATCACTCAAGTGTTGAACGAAGTCACTTACAAGCTGGACCTGCCAGACAGTGTTTGTGTTCATAATGCATTTCATGCTCGTCTTCTGCGCAGGTTCTATCCCGACAACCAATGGGGACGGCGCGTACCAATGCTCCATTCCAATGGTCCCTTCGAAGTAGAAGCATTCCTCCGACGCCGGGAACAAAGAGGCTTTCCCGAATACCTCACCAAGTGGCGCGGGCGTCCACTCAAGGAGGCCACTTGGATCTCAGAAGCGGAGGCCCATGAACGCGGAAAGGATGCCTTCGCCCTTTGGCTCGAGGAGAACCCCCTGCTCCTTCTACCGACCCTTGAGCCGCCTCAACACTCCAACAAATAATGCGGCTCTCAATCATAGACCTCGAATGTGCCTCCACTCCTCAAATGTAATCGAGTCGAGGGTGGTAGCAATCATCACAAATAACTCCATCAAAAAGGAAAAAGCCCCAATGTCTTAGTGCGGCAGACACTGGCCAGTCTGATAGTATAGACTGTGTTAAGACCCCGCGGTCCCTTTAGACCGGCAGACACTGACCAGCTTGCTAGGAAAAGCTGCGTTAAGACCCTGGATGAGTCAAATAACAAACGCTACCCTTAGATTGCTGAGGTCAGCAATCCAGTAAGCGGGGGTGAGTGTAAGGGCTTTGTAGCTATACCATGCCATTGCTACCGATTGCACCTATATAGGGAGTAGTAGTGACTCAAAGCCCTGCCTTGTTTCCACTCTACGTGTGATTCCCTATACCCAGTGGTGAACCCTCTTATGTGCGGCGTCACGAGGGTGTAGTCCTGGGATGTGTCTATGTTGTCCCGCTTTTGGATTGAATAATACAAGAGTATACCTTGAGCTCATATTGTGTTACCTTTCTGTGCCGTGTTGAGTGCGTAACGAGTGCAGGTTTATCACACGCAGAGGGGGCTCTACCCCCTCCGCACCTCCCACAAGTAGGCTCGAGAGAAAATGCGCGTTGTGATAGGACCTCCAAATTGTATCTTGGTGTAGTAATGGCTCTACACAAGCATGGATTCTCGCTTGTAAAGGAACAACCAAAAGCCCATACTTGAACAAAGACCACACCGCAAAAACATGTATGTGTTGCATTTGGATTGAATCCAGTCAAAGCAGAAATCAACAACATCAAGCTACAATTGCGAGGATGACTAGATGTGACAGTCTTGACGATAGATACACCTTGAATAGCACTGCACATATGATCCAAGATATCAGTGGAGAATCCACATCTGGTCGTGCAATTGGGGACTCAAGGGCATTTGTCAGAAGGCTTAAATTTATAAGCCAAGACTCGGAAGATGAAGACATAGTATCGCCTGCTTATCTTAGGGTCAAACTCATCGCGAAAAGAGAGCACACTGTCGATGCCCTCATTGATGAATGAGCTAATTTTAATATCTTGACTTATGACGCATGGACCCTACTAGGCCAAACAGAGCTCACACCAACTAATGCAACTCTTAGTCCTTATGGGGGACACTCACAAGCACTTATAGGGAAGTGCAAAATCCTTGTAACTATTGAAACGGAAAGCTTGCCTATCCTCTTTCATGTTCCTCCAAATGGTGCTAATTGTGGAAAAGAAACCCTCCTAAGAAGACCCTTCAAAAGGGCGACAAAGTGTGAGGCTGATAACGTAGCACAGAGGATACACTTGACACTATCGGGTGTGAGGATAGTCACAACCTTTAGCAAGGGTAACCTCATCGAACCTCAAGGGAAAGGTAAGGAAGGTGTTGACATAATAGGCAAGCCTAGTAATGAGAGTAAGGACCTGTTGAAAGAGTTGATACAAGCACAGGTTGAACAACGAGAACCAGTGAGTGAGGCCATGCTTGAAACAAGAAGGTTAGGAGACAATGTCAAGGATGGGCTTAGGACTTAGAAATATCGTAGAAGACCCCAAAAGAAGCCCAAGCTTTATAGACGAAGGCATCGACGGAGAACCAATACAACGTCGAGATGGATATTTAAAGCGTTGCTACGTGCTCAAGGATATTACACAGGTAACCGATGGATTTGGATACCAAAACCCCTTGCTAAACCTCATTTATCAACTAAAGGCCAGATCATATCAAGAGCATAGAAGCGTAGGAGAAAATCTAAATGAAAAACCAAGTCTTGAGTCGTTGGAGTGATTAAGCCCCTCACACTTAAAATCAAGAAACCAAACAGGACTATTCGAAGGGTAGATCCTCAGCCTAGAGTGCTTGACGAGTAGATATTAGATGTAATCGTTGAGGGTAAGAAAAAGCCACTAGTGCTGGAAGAGCCTTTGATTTTTCAAGAGGATAACAGGCATCATAGGCACAACATTGCTCATGGCAAGGTTAAATGCTCAACAAAGCAAATGGAAAAATCATCTAATAGCCACAAGCAAATTTTCCAACCAGTGTCAAAGCCCCTTAGGAGTCCCAAGTCTCCTACACCCTCTTTCCCAAAACGGACACAGAAATAGTCGTCAAGTGTAGCTGCTCAATCCCAATCTCTACCTCCATCTAAGCTTCCAAATGTCCAAGAGGTGGGACATGACACCACCCGTAGCTCTTGACCCAAGGATATGCCTATGCAACCTAATGTGACTAGATCAACTAAGGCTCGATCTGCACAAGTGAATGCACAAAGGGCAACAAAATACACTGCCACTTCTGATATGCTTAAGGACTTAACACTGTAGCCTACCAATAATGGCCAATCCATTGAACTAGCTGTTACTACTTCCAATCAGGAATTGTAGCAGTCAGCCGTTGGCTGTGACGACGTCCCTTGCGAAATGTGTCCTTAGGCATTCACGTGTGGAACATGTGTTGCAACCAACATCCTTGATACCTCCAGCACTACTTAAGCACTTAAAGCCTAGGCTTGAGGAGAAACCTCTCAAAGATGTGGCCAAGGAGATGTGCATCCAATCGATCAACCTAGCAAGGCTGTTCAGCAGGTCATAGCTAAGTCCCATGAGAGCACACTAGAGAAAGAGAATGCTAAGGCCGAACCAAGCACATCAACGATCGACCTAGTTTAGGGTCCTAATTCCTTAAAGGAGACATCGCAATTGCCCAAGAAAAATAGGACAAAACAATGGAAACAACGGCAGTTGCAAGTGGTGGTAGACACCAATAAGATAGAGACCAAGAGCGCCGAAGAGTTGAGGAATAAAACATCAAGCCCATCCACCAATGAACCCATTGCCATCTCTCCTAACAGCGATGAAACCTCAAATGCATCCATGTGTTCTGATAAGTCAGAGCAACCATTACCATCAACGGTTTCTTGCAACACTCAAGCCATCGACAATAGAACTCGCATTGACCAACAAAAAGTGGATACAACACTGTCACAACAGGGTGACAAGACTATACATCGTATCTACCAAAACCGTGCCACGTTTGACCCGCTCAAGTGATGGTGATTTTGGGTTGAATCCCAAAATTAGCCCTCATCCCTCTTGTATTTGGCCATTCAGCCCACCACCATTCAGACACTTGGGACTTGGCTCGACGATTGAATCAACCATTTGGACCAGCTTTGCATTCAGCCCACCTGACTCAGCCTCGACCGTTCACCCTGAACCCATTCGGATGAACCACTCAACCCTTGGTGTGGTCTATTCAGACCACTATTGTTTGGCCATTTGGTCGTCGGACAACCACTTCAGACAGGCCGAATCTGACATTCGGCCCAGTTGCATTCGGCCCTCGGCCATTCGGACGGGGGCCGAATCGGACATTTAACCCCTGCAATTCAGACTTGCTAGGCCAAATTTGGATTTTTCCAAATTTTTAACATGTAGACCCTGGCTGACCCTGACCAATATTGTGTGAACCCCTGAAGGCCATACAAACGCTTAAAATACATTTTTGGTGAGAGAAATAAGAAAATCAACAAAACATGAAACTTAGAAGCGACTCTAGTCGACCAGCTATAGCAGTCCAAGCCGTTAGTAGCACCAGACTAAGTCATAGATCCCTTAACAAATCTCGATCGAGCTGAACGATGTAGCACAAACCCTAAGACCAACGAGAACGATTAGAAACCGAACTTACAACCTATCAAGCCAAATCCATAAATGAGAGTGCGAAAGCCACATAGTCACTTTATCTTCGTACTTGTACTGTTTTCCAGCACTTGAAGTACACCTAAGAAAATCCGAAAGCCTGATTGTGCATTGTGCTCGGAAGAGAGTACACACACACACACACACACACATAGTGACTGTAAATTGAGGATTGATTGTAATTAAGAAGGAACACACTTAGACCTAACCATAGAATGAACCACCAATATAGTGGAAGACCCTAAGACAGGTGATTGAAACCCCAAGTGTAGGACCAAGCGGAAGATGCAACAGAGAAGCCAGACGTAGCAAGGATAGACACCATTGGAGGGGTGGATCTACTTGATCTAATCAATCTCATCGACAACTTGATGGAGAGAGAGACCACTGACATTGTTAACCCTTAGACGAACAAGGTGGAAAATCTAGAAAATCAAAAGTAGAAGACAAGGCCAAGGCAAAAGTGGAATGGAAGATGAACACAAGAAGTGCAGAAAAATCCTACATCAAGGAGAAAGGCGCACAAGAAAAAGCGCAAGTCAATACTTTTGTAAAAGAGCGCAAGGCACATCGTGATTTATTTTAAGAGTGCACGGCTCTCATCCGTGCAAATTGTAAAGGTACATGGGCGGTGGGAAGGAAGCCAAGAAGATAGAAGGACAATGGTAAAAAGGGCTTAGGCCACGACTGGCCATGTAAAAAAGGGGATAAGGGGATGACCACCCAAAAGGGATTTGGGGCCTTGTATATGAAGTTCAAAAAGTGAATGAGAGCTCATTCTTTGGTGTGTGGCAAAGTAGATTCTTCTTCTTCTCTTCTTCTCTTCTCTTGCTTGCTTGTGATGCTTAAGGAAGAGAGTGAGTGTGTGAGGGTGAGGGATCTTGGAGGTGAAGCCCTCCTCCATCTCTTCTCTTCTTCTTCTCTTCTCTTCTCTCGTCTCGCGTATGGCTATGGAGGATGGAGCTTGGAGGAAGAGGCTTGAGGATGCTTGAGCTTGCATCACAAATTGTGGAGGTACTAGAGTGCTTAAGAGAGGAGGCAACTCACTCGCTTGAAATGCTTGAAACAATAAGTGGTCAGTGGGTCTTGGTGATTGAGCTTGTGCTTGCCTCTACATTTTGGCTCCATTTGTCGAGACTAACGGATTTAAGCTTGAGCGCTTCAAATCGAGCATCGAAGTAAGGGGTTAACTATCTAATTTTGGGGTTACTTTGATGCTCAATTGGACTGTCTAATTCTAGGCATCGAGCATCGAAGTAACCCCAGAATTAGACAGTTAACCCCTTGTTGGACCACCCAAAATTAGACAGCAGTCCGATCGAGCATCGAAGTAAAGGGTTAACTGTCTAATTCTGGGGTCAAATCGAGCTTCAAATTGAGCATCGAAATAAGCGCTTCAAATCCACGGCTCAAACTAGCCAGGATTAACACTAAGACACCTCTAGAAACCCACCCTGGCTCACCAAAGCTAGTAACTAGAGGAAACCATGACTAAACGGCCTAGATGTAAACTCTAGGAACCCGCTGACATAGCTGACTAGACGTGTAGCCCAAAGGTTGGCCTCTAGATTGTAACCCAGCCTTGATAGAGAGTAGAGGGAGTAGCAAAGACCCCAGATACAAACCTTAGGAGCGACCAAAGACCGCACTTAGAGCTATATTAAGTCATAGACAAGAAGGGGGATAGCTAAAATTGCATAATCATTTTGCAGGTGCACCCCACACAGTGATTTCTTCTACATAAGTGTATTGGAAAATGATAGAAAGCCTAATTTTGCACCATGCACAACAGAGCACCCAACATTGAATGTATATAAGGTGAGGACTGTTTTCGATAACAAGGAATATGTACAAACTTAATAACTTGAAGGAACCCACTAGTAGAAGGAGACCCCAAAACATAGTCGGGTGCCTTAGAGCCCCATTAATAGGACCCGCGAAGATGACAAGGGGACTAAAGGGATAGCAAGATTGAGGGAAAAGTGCTACCAGAGTTGCTTGGATTGATCGACAACCTCATGGAGCAGAAAGCAGGAACAATGTTAGGAGCAAATGCAGACCAGGGAGATGACCAGCTGGACTTGGGGTGAATTCCCAGCCATGGTCCAAGACATGGTCAATGAGTACGACATGCTAACCAAGACAATGGTCCACGGAAGGCCAGTGATGAGGAGGTAGTGGCAAGCCTAGAGGAAGAGAGGAAAATAGTTAGGAGAGCACTGCAGGGCATAGCTGCCTACAACCACAAATAGAGAACTAGGAACCTGCAACAAGACATAGATGTGCGTGAGGCTCGACACGTGCTAGCCTTAGCAGGCAAAAGCAAGGCAGGACCAACCACCAAGAGAGAGAAAGCACTAGAGGCAGGCCTTACGCTGAGCGAGCTTCTAACCAAGTATCTTATCGATAACACGGCTGCTGAACAAAGTGCAGTAGCATTAGTGACCTGTACTCTCAAGAGAATCCCCATGAATGAGTTACCGAATGAAAGAGCGGTCTCCACTATATTCATGAACACAATTTGCAGTGAGGAGTTGTACAAGGCTTTGGGAGGTAACTCTAGCTTGCAGTGAGACGTGTTAGCTAGGGTCTTTGACAAAGCAATCAGGGTGAATGATCAGCTGAGAGAGAGAAGCTCTCAAAGTTTGAACCGCAATAACTCCAGTTAGAGGACCTCAGAGAGGACCACCAGCTCTAGCGAGGGATCAACTCCTAGCACGCAAGATAGGGGGAAGAGTGTAGATCAAGACCAGGAACTAGCCGAGGTGAGGATGGAGTTAGCATGACTGCAGGAATTGGTGAGAAAACCAACGCGACCGCACGTCCAGTGCATGCATTGTGGCGGCAACCACCTCTCGGTCGAGTGCCAGGATCCTGGGCCTTGCGGGAACTGTGGTAGATTCGGTCACGATACCATGCATTGTAGGTTGCCTAAGAGATTCCCCTATCCAGCAGTACAACCCGTCGTACTTGGGGAACAGACCGCTAAATTTCCTTGGAAGAGGATCCCAACTAGCACTTCTAGTACCAAATGATGCAAAACCCGTCACTCCTAGGATTAAGATCAACCCGATGGGCATACCCCGACCCCCAGGACCCTATGTGACCCATCCACCAAGTGATGCTCTAGTCCATTACGTGGAGGAGCCTAACAAAGACGAAGCCTACATAATCCCTTACATCTCGTACGACGAAGAGGGTAATCTAGTCTTGATGGACTATCGACTAGTACCAATGATGGCGTTAAGTAGAGGTAGGAGAAGAGGATTCATAGGGCCGACGCAATATCCAATCTCGTATTGGACTTGTGATCACCCGAGCCACATCTCGTCACATTGTCCAGAGAGAGAACAAGCGAATAAGAAAAAAGCCAACCTCAGATGTGTGGAGTGCGGCATCACTCACCTCTTTGTCAATTGCCCTAGATAGAATCCATCCCCTAGTCCGATAAATGTGTCCTCAATGCCCTTGGGGCTGTTCGGAGTCGAGACATTTAGCAACGAGGACACACCCATCCCACTGCATGTCATGACCAAAGCACATACGAAGCAGGTAGGCATATCACTGCCAGGGCCAGCAATGTAGATATAGCCTCAATAGGAAAAAAGAGCCGATGGAGAAGAAAGAAAAAGACTAATGTAAAGGTCACTCTTAAGACTGAGGGTGCGAGAACGCTAGTGACCGGCAAGAAGGTCACAGATGCAAAGGCAAAAACTATCGCTCCAAAGAAAGGGAGTGCAAAGGTAGGGGAGTATCCCCACCCTAGGTGCCAACTCAAGGCAATAGCCAAAGTCAAGGAGTGGGTAAAACAAGCTCAAGAGCACCTCAAGGATGCTGAGCCTATCTTAGAGGATGAGATTGAGGACCTCTCTAATATAAGCATGCCAATTTCACCCGCACGACCAAGGTCGAGAGACACACCCATGCCATAGGCGGTGCTACCTAGGCCAAGGAGCACAAACCTAGGAGAGAGACAAATGACCAGCAATCTCCTCACAACATTAGTGACCATCCTAGCGATCTTGAGTTTAGGAGACTTGCTCAGACATCACCCTATGCTATGGCAGGAGTTGAAACACTAGGTAGAAGAATCGATGGAGCATGCTGCCGTTGACTTGCAGAATCACGATGCAGTCACACAAATACCTTGCTTGACACTGCACTTAGCGCCAAAGTCACTACACATTAATGACTTTTGGGAAGGCATTGAGACGCACGTAGTTTTGCCTACCTAGCGCTAGGAGATGTCACACGGAAGGAAATTGTAGATACCGGAGCGGGAGGGAGTGTGTTGTGCCATACTGTGCTCCAAGCTTGGGAAAACCCGCATGTTGAAACCACTAGGTTCAACGTCACTCTAGCTAACGGAATGAAAGTAAGGCCATTTGGAGTCTTAAAAAATTGGTGAGTGAAGATTGTGGTTGTCCAGTTCTCTATGAACTTCATTGTCATGAAGAGAGTGGACTATGACATTCTGCTAGGATGACCCTGGATGAGGAATGCTCGAGTCATTGACGACTGGGGGAATGGCCTAATGTTCATAGGGAACCGAACGAAAGTGGTAAAGGTTGAGATGGACACTTGGAAGACGACCCCTATCAACTGGGATGCCATCTCTTCCATGCTCAGGGGTGATACACCAATAAGGAAGTCTCACAGACCCCTAACCAAATACATCCCTTGTCTTGAGGATGAGTGAGATTGGATGCACGTCCTAGCGACCATTGATCTCCCATTCTCAGATGAGGAGGAGATGTACAAACAGGTTGCAAAAACCGCGAGCGTGTTAAGGAGGGAGCTTGCAATGCCACTCTGCAAACATGATGGCCAGGAGCTCAAGCAGTCAACCTAGACCTATCTCTTCCCATGCTTCTAGCAATAGGCTAGAATTGCATGAGATCCTCGAGTATCTGGTGGGCAAATTGACAGGCAATCCCGTCGCTAATCTCAAGCCCCTCAAAGACATCATGGACGATCCTACGTGGAAATGGATTAAGGTACATGACCTGAACTTAATGTACAATGTGGCCTTAGTCACAGACAAAGGACACGAGAGTCTAAGGGATGATGAGCAGGCACAAGGAGCCGATTCTGATGATGAGTATGAGGGCTGCCACTCCAGTAGTGAGGAAATCGGGGAAGAAGTAGACATTGTAGAATACGACATTGAAGGAAGGGTGATAGAACAACTCAAGGCAAACTCCAAATCCCAAAAAGGGAGTACTCACAGGATCGATAGAGGATTCATGCAGATGGAATGTGATCGCTCTTGGCTGGAACATATGGGAGCAATAGATTACGAACAAGCATGGATAGGCAACACCCTTGCTTATTAGGACAGACACACCCATTGAGATCCGACTACCAGGGGAAACTTCTTCCTCTAGCAAGGATTGAGAGTTTAATTCTGAATTGAAGGTGAGTATAGAGAGTGACCCGGAGATACCCCAACCTCTGAGGACCAAACGCACCAAGCGGGACCTGTCAGTTCACCTAAGGTGCAAGTGATCGAAGGAAAAAAGGAGAGGACAGACGAAGAAGGCGAAGGCGGAGTAGCAAAAGAAACCATAAGATCTATCAAGATGCTTTATGAAGTTTAAGAGAGATGACATAGTAGTGGTCTTGTTGGGAGCAAAACGACAAGGACAGACAATGGAGCCGATAAGGGACTCGCCAAGGTCAAGGAAGTCAACTTGGTAGGGGAAGGCAAGAAGCCTTGACCGGTGTTTATAGCTGATGCCCTAATTGAGGAGGAAGAGGCCAATCTCATTGCTCTCTTGCAAGAGTACGTGGATGTGTTCGCCTAGTCCTTAGATGAACTCAAAGGCATGGATCCTAGATTGGTGATGCATAACATACCAACGACCCCTGATGCAGTGCCGGTAAAACAACGACCATACCCTATGAATCCAAAACATGCCCAAGCCATGAGTGAGGAAATTGATAAGCTAATGAGGGCAGGATTCATCTATGAAATAGAGCACACGGACTAGGCATCATCGATTATGATAGTCATGAAGAAGAATGGGAAATACGAGTGTGCGTGAACTATAAGAAGGTTAACGTCACAACATAAAGGGATAATTATCCATTTCCATACATAGAGCACATGCTTGAAAGGGTGGCAGACAAAGAGGCCTACAGCTTTTTGGATAGCTTCTTAGGATACAACCAGGTGCAAGTACATCCCGACGATAGGCACAAGATCGCATTTACTATTGAGTGGGGTATTTTCGCTTACATTGTAATTCCCTTTGGGTTGATGAATGCACTTGCAACCTTTCAATGGCTAATGTGCACCATCTTCAAAGATATGCTTAGACGAGAGCTAGAGGTGTTTGTAGATGACCTATGCATGCACTCTAGTTGGGCAGAACACTTGGAGAAGTTGCGAGCAGTCTTTGAACAATGTAAGCTTTACAACCTGTCATTGAACCCTTTGAAATGCCAGTTCTGAGTCAAGCATGGCTGCATCCTAGGGCACGTGGTGTCCAAGAACAGCATAGCCATAGACTCTTCCAAGGTCACGGTCATTGTTGACTTGCCGCCACCAGAGGACTATAAGGGAGTTCAATGTTTATTGAGTCACATCGAATACTATCGGTGCTTCATGTTGAATTATGCATTGATTGCAAGACCGTTGTATGAGTCACTGAAAGTGTTCGAGTGGACTCATGAATGCCAACATGCATATGAGGAGTTGAAGAAGGCTCTTACAACTGCACCAATCTTACGAGCCCCAAACTGGAACATCACCTTTCATGTGCATATAGAAGTGTCTAAATGTGCTATTGGAGTTGTCTTGTCCCAACCTGGGGAGCATAATTTGGATTACCCCGTGAGTTTTATCAGCAGACAACTCACTGACATAGAGATGAAATACTCCACCACAGAAAGGGAAGGGTTGGCCATGGTGTTCGCGCTGAAGAAGTTTCGACACTACCTCTTGACCACACCTTTCACCTTCTTTGTAGACCACCAAGCGTTGCTCTATCTTGGGAATAAGCCATGTGCTATGGGATGCATTGCTAGGTGGCTGTTTCTTCTTCTAGAATTTGATTTCTCTATGGTGGTATGCAAGGGCAAGTAGCACTACATGGTTGATCACATGTCTCGAATACTTACAGGAGAAGTTGATGGGCAGGGCATAGCTGAGGATTTGTCAGACACCCACCATCTTTTCAACTTGTCTAGAGAGAAAGATTTTTTCAAAGCTAATCTAATGCCGTATTGGGCGGATGATATAGTCCAAGTGCTAGAGCATGGTCTACCCGATAGACCTATTGAGAAGACTAGGCTTAGATGACTTATTCTGAGAATCCAACCTTACCAGTTGATGGCCGGCCAACTCTATAGGCTGGGCAAGACGGGTTGCTACAACGATGTGTGTGCGAGCACGAAATGCATGACGTGTTGAGAGAAGCATATGGAGGGATCGTTGGAGGGCACTTTAGTGGGGATATGATAGCCCGCAAGGTGTTGCAATCTCAATTGTGGTGGCTCACTGTATTACGTGACACTGCTCATTTTGTAAAGCATTGCAATGAGTGCTAAATGACTAAAGTTCATGCCTGAAAGGATAAGATGGAGTTGACCCCTATCATTGCACGATAACCTTTTGAGAAATGGGGAGTCGACTTCATTGGACCCCTCAATCCCATAGCACAATACTCATAGACTAGATACATCATCGTAGCAATTGACTATCTTACGAAATGGGCTGAGGCACGAGCCACCAGGAAGAATGAAGCAAGGACCACAGTGAAGTTCTTGTAGGAGCAAGTCATCTCACAATTTGGTTGCCCTATTGAACTAGTAAGAAACCAAGGTATGCACTTCATCAATGAGGTGATTGCCCACCTGCTCTCAACCTTCTTAGTCATCCATAGGAAATCCTCACCCTACTACCCTCAAGCTAATGGCCAAGCAGAATCCACGAACAAGATCTTAGTCAACGTCCTTACGAATGTAGTTTCTACCTCGCAAAGTGACTGGGACAACAAACTTATGGCAAAATTATGGGCTTATCAGATGGCCTATAAAATGGTTGTGGGACAGACGCCCTTTAGGATGACCTATGGGACTAAGGCAATTTTGCTACTAGAACTCTTTGTCCCTAGCCTGAGGATAGCAGTACAAGAGAGGTGGGAAGGGAAGGAATCTTGGACCAACCACCTCGTGGAATTGGAACAAATCACTGAGACTTGGCTCCTAGCCACCCACACCCTAATTTGTGAGAAAGCACAACGGAAGATGTGGTTCGACAAACATGACAAACAACGTGACTTTGAGTAGGATGACCTTTTTTTGCTATACTCGGTAAAGGGCCACAAGCATAAAATGAAATTCTGAGGGTTGGGACCATTCCGAGTGCACACCATTAGTAGGACGAGCAACGTAGAACTTGAAACCCTTGAAGGTGAGGGCATAGGCTTCTTTAATGGCAGTTGCATAAAGAAGTACTATCCTCCCACACACCCACTACATGAGTCCCCTATGCTGGAAGCCCCTATCAATGTACGCGTAGCCACCATCACTGAACTAGAGGACGAGGATGAAGCGGTAGTAGCACCAGCATACCTACACATCACGGCCACCCATCGACACACGCATGCTTTTGACGTCTTGATTGATGAAGGAGCTGATTGCAATGTCTTGACTCACACTCATTAGACCCTCACTAGTCAGCCACAGCTACAGCCAACCCACGCTAAACTTAGTCCATTCGGACACACTTTTAAGAAGCAAGCACAGTGCAATGTAGATTATGATCTGTAGCATATTCTCCTTGCCATTGGCAACATTCGGATTGTGACAGCTTTCAGCAAGGGTAGCGAGGCTCCACCCAAGCATGCCATGCCATCGATAGACCTACCGAGGACCAAGCCTAAGGAGGGGGGTTGTCAGTCATTACAAACCATCTAGACTACAAAACCACCGCCAACTAAGGCCATCCCCAAAGCCACAGAGCCCATGCTTAAATGGATGCCAAAGCACAAAAAATGACCTGCTTGTAGCCAGCAAACACAACCCCTCAAGGCTAACAACTGTCATTCACAACCTAAGCGACCGATCCGACGCTATCGACATAGGCGCACAATCAAGCCACAATGGATCCCCAAAGATTTGTTTCGAGCCCAAGGATACTACGAAGGCCACACCTGGATATGGGTGCCCAATAAGAAATATCCTAGAAGCATAGTCCAACCACGACCATCACTTGCCACCCCATCCCCACGAAACCACACTCATGTTAAGGAAGTGAACACCTAGAAAACCCGAGCAGCCAAGAATACAAAATCCATGACGGTTGCAGTCAACAAACCCCAACCAATCTATCAATCCAAACAACTGCATGATAAATCAGAATCATCTGAGTCAGGAGATCTTGGCACCCCAGTGACTGCGCAAGAAGAGGGCAATGCACCATCTGTGCCACTGGAGCCACCCTCAACACCCCAAAGCAACAATGGACACACAAATCAGATTATGGAGCTACCCTTAGAAACATCGCTTTCAAGTCTCCCACCCCTAGAACCATTAGTGTCTAGCTCAATTCCACCCCAACCACCAACAGGTCTTAGGCCTTCCTACGAGCGATGTTCATTTCTATCGGTCGCCAAGGACCTTGTTGATAATGTGGGAGATGACTTGGTGACTTGCATCAAGCTCTTGGATAACACCTTTACCACATTCGCTAGGAGCTACGAAAGACTTGACCTTAGCTTGCTTGATGAACCCCTTGCCACCGCTGAGGTTCCTTATCTTACACTTGGGAAGAATACAAGTTTATGACCATAACATCCCCCAAAGTCTCAAAGGAGTTGATCGATAATTGTGAAATCTCAAAATAGCACACGTTCATCAAATGGCTCATAACATCATACCGCAAGCCCCAAAGGCATGCGTCAACCGTTGAGCTTGAGGAACTCACTCACCTCACTGCCTCAGACTCCTCATTCCTACAAAAATGGGGTAACCTATGTCTCCAATGGGAGAAATGGGGTTGCCAAATAATGACTATTTTTTAGCAGCTCCATGCCATCAAAACAGCCAAGTATGACCTGACTTACATAGCACCCACCTCTTTCAAGGTCTTGGCTATCACTAAACACAAACGCCTAGATGACCAGGTCTTGGCCTATCCATACATTGATCGCATCCTTACGAAAGTGGAGCTACATGTGGCAAGCCGCATCAACTCAAGTGATTTTCTAACCAATGTCCTAACTTACATTACCCAAGTATGCATGAGTCCTCGTAATCGTGATCATCATGCCCACTTGGAATACAACCCTGATTTCTACGATTGGCTTCTGCCAAAGTAGATAGCACCATAGTGTGCTCAAATGTCTAATCCTAGAAAAGATTCTTCTCATTCCCAAAGGAGGAGAAGATAAGGTGAAGTAAGGTGAAATCAAGGAAAAGTGTCATAAAATCCTAGAAATGAATAGAACTGCTTGAAGAAAAATTCTCTTTTTATACTTAAAAGCATGTTCTTCTTTCCATAAAAGCACGATCAATCCTTGTTTATCCTCCAGCAAGAAAATGTCTTAAGAATACTAATGGTGAACCATGATATATGAGAGGAACCTAAAATGGCAGGGCAAGATAAAGGTAGCAAGCTTCCATTCACAGAGGAAGAGCAAGCTAAGTATGGCTTGACAGTAGAAATGAGGGGCTACAACCAGTTCACATTCAAGCATGCCATAAACCTAGAAGACGCCATCATGGAAGAGCCGCCCATAAAACAAATCGTGGATCAATGCAGCCTACATAAGTACATAGAGAAGGTCAAGCAAGCAGTCAAGTATGAAAAGTGCACATAATTTTTTAGGAGCTTCAATGCCGAAAGGAACTGTGGCATGGCGAGAATCAAGAGAGGGGAAGAAGCCCACCAAGTGGAGGTGGAATTGAGCCCTGCAGTGGTGGAGAAGGCCCTAGGTTTGACTAGCAGAACAGAGCGACATCCAAAGAGGGGCATGTGTAGCATGCTAAGAATGAATAAGACTGTCATATGTACAGTGGATGGGATAAGCTTAGTGGATATCCCAAATCCTGAGATCAAGCTGTAGGCAAAGATGGCCCATGCTTTCTTTTCTAGTCAAAGGTACAATGCCCTTATGAATAAAAACAAGGTACCATTGTCGGAGAGCATCGCAGTAGGATCCCTAGATGAAATAGATTGGAATGCCTTCGTGTGAAAAACTATTGAAAGCTCAGCGAAAGCTTTGACCACTGGTAGAGCAGTGGCAGGAAGAGAATCCCCGGCCTCCATAGCAAGATCAGCTCGAAAGAAGTCCTCCTCTAAGGCATCCACCATCGGGTTCAATGGAATCCTAATGGCCATCATCTATGAGGCCTTGAAGGACACAGAGGAAGGTGGAGAGGGAGTAGGGGAAACCTCTGACCAATTGTCTCACCACGAACAAGTGCAATTAAGTGAAAGGACTAAAAGTGATAAGGAAGAGTAGGAGATGCAGTCGCCAAGGAGAGCCAAAGGCATAGACGAAGGGAACCCCATCAAAGCTACATAAGGAGACAAAAGAAACAATGATAAGGGAGGAATGGGCCGAGCTGAGGAAGGACTAAAAAGAGTCCAAGAGGGCCGAAGATGAGAGAAAGAGAAGAGTTGAGAAAGAGGCAGAAGAGCTAAGGAGAAATGAAGATGAAGACATGGCAGTAGAGGCCATGCACAAGTCTGTAGAGGAGACCCACGGCTCCAGAGGAATGGCCACCTTGAGCCCATGGCACAAAGGCAAACCAAGCGGCAGTGTTGAAGTAGCCCCAATTGTCACGGGGAAGGGCAAGGCCCCGTTGCATCCTTTCCGTTTGACTCTCACACCTCAGACCACCACCACCACCTCCATCACGTAGGAGCCAATATTTGCGATGGACACTACTCAGCTCATGTCCATGATGCAGTTCTTGGTCACGAAAGTACAAAAAATGGAGCTAGGAGAAGGAGCCAAAAGGTTGGCTATGGCGAACGCCGAGTCTAGGCAAGACCCAAAGCATCAAAAGTTGGAAGCATCCACCACCACAACATTGCCAACGATGCCCCCTGCTGCGGACTATGACACATATGTGGCTGAACTCCTAGCCTAGCTGGAGAAGGCTAAGAAGAGAAGAAGGCCGCCACTGTGGAACTGGGGGCCGAAAGAGAAGTTGACGCGGACCTACAGTTAGAGATGACACGGCAAGCCGCTGAGCATCAGAAAGAAATTCCAAACCTAAAAGAGCAACTTAGTGCTAAAGAAAAGGAGGCACAAGAAAATGAAGATCGCCTAAGGCAAAGACCAGAGGATGAAGCCCAAGACCTGGTGGTGGAGCAGCGGGATCACAAGTTGTTCATCCAACAATACGTTGAGCTCTAGCAAAACGAATGACACAAGTGGAAGTTATGCATGCAAAACTATGGGAGAGCCCGCAAGAAGGAGACCAGGCATTAGGAGAACGACGCCAAGAATAGGAGGATACACTGGTATTCCAGCTGTGGTCGACAATGGAAGAGCAAGGAAGGTTGGAGAGAGAAATAGGAGTTCTTTCGGAAATGAAGGAAGAGGCCATCAACAAAGCCACAAGAAGCCTACAAGAAGACCTGGAGAACACCCGAGAGGAGGTGGAGGCACTAATGGCCATGGCCACGACTGAAAGAAAGTTGCACCTGGGCAGAGCTAGAAAGCTGCGCACAAACTACTAAGAAAGGATCACAGAAGCCTACCAGCAGTGCTTCGTGGCCGAGCAAGGTAGGAGGATAGCAGAAGAGTAGCTCAATCGCGAGATAAAGAGAAGACCCAAATGATAGAAGTGTAGAATGAGCAGCAACAGGTGGCAATGATGCTGTCTCAGGAGATGGAGAGGGCTAAGAAAAACCTAGAAGAAAAGGCACATCAGTGGGAGAGGTGCAACTTTGAAAGAGTGCAAGGGCAATATCAGAGTGTGAGAGGGTGCTCGCAGAATCTAGAGTTGAGGCCACCGAAGCGTGCTCCAACACATAGATGAAAGCCTTTTTTAGCACTGTGCTTCATGTCGCACAAGTTGAAGGCAAGGATTCGGTGGAGAGAATGAAGAGGAAGTTGGAATTGACAACCATAGCTTTAAGGTATGGCCTACAAGAGTGCACACTCCTAACTAGCTGCATAACCAAGGAGTAGCAATGTAGCTACTTGCGATAAGCCGGCCTCTCCACCGATGAGCTTCGGGAACTTGGATTCAAGGAACAAGAGTAGTCCCATTTACCCCCAATCCAACTCACTATGCAACAAGACACCGAGGAAGGGCCCGGACTTCAAGCAGGCATTCGAAGAAGAACTGCAAATTAGAGAGGCCAGTCTGCCCTTACCTGATTTAGCCCTAGAAGAGCTAGACGGTGATTAGGTTCTCGAGTGCGTTATTGCTGCAAGAAGAAGAATATGGAAACTTGTGGAGCAAGCCGAGTAGAGGGTGCAAGCATGGCCACAACAACTTCCTGATGAGCCCATGCCACCATGTGAGAATCACCACCAGGTCAACTAGCCGCAGGAGGAGCTGACTATCTGGCAACAATGGGAGCTCCAATTCTGACCCTTCGAGTTTTCCTTCCTCTACCCATGAGCCTTGGATCAAGTCTTACCCCTAGAGGTAGTGGAAGGAATCATTCGTTTGGGCAATACTCTAGCGAACCGATGGGTTGAGGAGTGGAGCATTATAATCACACAATGGAGGCGATAGCCCATGGACTACTGGCAGGACAAGGTCTATCAGGTTTCCAAAATTGTCCAAGGCTATGCGGTGTAGCCAAAGTGGTGGAGGAGGATTTGGGACACCAATTTTGATGCATGGATGGCCTTTTGCAGCGCACTACAGGAAGAACGGAATGATTCTGTCTAATGCCCTACCCTCACAGACATGGAGTGGATTACGATAGGGGGTACATGGCAAATACGACTTTCTGAAGATCTACAATGTCAATGCAACAACTCCCGATGAATGCATGACCTTTAGAGCATGGGACTTGCACCCTTCCATTAGCCGCTTCCTTGAGGATTTCTATTCCTGCCCAGACCCAGCCTTCATAATCACTTGTAATTACCTTAGGATCATTAGGTTTTTGCTTAAACAAAAGCCAGCAATCGAGGAAGCCCACCTTCCCCCATTCTTTTTTTACATTAACCTAGGAATAGATAGTTGTGCTATGGCTACACTCATGATGAGGGCAACCCTGCTTCTCTTGTTTTGTATGAGGATCCTTGAAAACATGAATGATAGCCGCTTATGAGGTGCAACCATCCTTTCTTGTCAACCACACCTCTCAATGCGAAGGCTAATATCGAGAAATACCTGCAGAGCCGTACCTCTTTTACTAAATCCCTAAGGCCACCTCGCAACTCGTCCGAGGAAGATCATGGTAGAGCCTGAGAGCACCCCTTGCATCCAAATCTACATAATTTTAAAAAAAAGCACCTAGCATGTCACAATCGTTGCACCTAGGGTTTCCATACCTAGCCCCATCCCCCACGACACATGCTTAGGGCACATCAAGGGCAGGGCACACCTAGGGAAGTAACACTCGCCTATGGTTAGACCGGTCACCCTAAGCTCCACACACTGCACCTTCTGTATGCACCAACTAAGTCCTCAAGTGTAGGACACCACACTGAGGGCTTGCCCAAGGTAGACCCATCTCCTAGTTCCACAAGCATCGGCACCACACACTCCACGATCAGGCAGACACACCCCAAGTAGTGTACCTTCTTTTCTTTTTGGGTACAAACAAAGGCCCCAACCATCAACTCTAGAGACCCCATCATCCATGCAATGTACTCCTTATCTTATGCGACATCTCACCGCGTAGGCACAACAAAGTAAGGGGTAGATGCAACATGCCCTGTCAAAAAATGAATGAAGAATCTCATTTAGAACAGTGCCGGAGAAGGTAGCCACCATGGAGGGGCAGCCAACGAATCCGTCCAACTTTATCTTCAATGTCAAAAACGGATATGAATATCTGTCTCTCTTCACACAAGGATCCATCCAACTTTATCTTCAAATTCAAAGGCATAAATCCCTCCAACACACCTTGCACCAGGGCTCGTACAAGGGCCTTTCAAGTTCCATAAATCCCTCCAACACCAGGGCTCATTCCTAACTCAAGGGCTTTCCAGTACCATAAATCCCTCCAATACGGCTTATATATAAACTCAAAAACCATATGGCTTCCCCAGCAACACCATTTCACTCACCGCCCAGCAAGTACCGTGGGACTGACACTCAACTAGCAGGGGGTAATGTTAACCCTCAGACGAACAAGGTGAAAAATCTAGAAAATCAAAAGCAGAAGACAAGACCAAGGCAAAAGTGGAATGGAAGACGAACACAAGAAGTGCAAAAAAATCCTAAACCAAGGAGAAATGTGTACAAGAAAAAGCGCAAGTCAATACTTTTGCAAAAGAGCGCAAGGCACACCGTGATTTATTTTAAGAGCGCATGTGCAAATTGTAAAGGTAGATGGGCGGTAGGAAGGAAGCTAAGAAGATAGGAGGACAATGGAAAAAAGGGCCTATAGGCCACGTCCGGCCATATAAAAAAGGGAATAAGGGGATGACTGCTCAAAAGGGATTTGGGGCCTTGTATATGAAGTTCAAAAAGTGAATGAGAGCTCATTCTTTGGTGATTGGCAAAGTGGACTCTTCTTCTTCTTCTTCTCTTCTTCTCTTCTCTTCTCTTGCTTGCTTGTGAGTGCTTGAGGAAGGGAGTGTGAGTGAGTGAGGGAGTGAGTGTGTGAGGGTGAGGGATCTTGGAGGTGAATCCCTCCTCCATCTCCTCTCTTCTTCTTCTCTTATCTTCTCTCGTCTTGCGTGTGGCTATGGAGGATGGAGCTTGGAGGAAGAGGCTTGAGGATGCTTGAGCTTGCATCACGAATCGTGGAGCTACTGGAGTGCTTGAGAGAGGAAGCAACTAAATTGAGCGTCAAGGTTAGCTCACTACACTCAAAGGGAGGGATAGTGCATTGGCTATGAATGGCTATGTAAGAGGTAGCCATTAGTGCTCACTTGAAACACTTGAAACAATAAGTGGTCCATGGGTCTTGGTGGTTGAGCTTGTGCTCTTGCCTCTATAGACATGGAAGAGACAAGTAGTAACCGCACACGAAATAAAGAACTTGACCTGGGAGATTTTTTCCAGAGTTGATCCAGGAAATGGTGAATAAATAGGACACTCAAACCCGGCTGGACCATCATGGTAGGCCACCCGAAGATATTATGGCAGATCTCAAGGAGGAAAGAAAGCTAGCATGCAAAGCCTTGCAAGACATAGTTGCATATAATTAGGAACATCAAACTAGAAGCTTACGGCAAAACATAAAAATGTGAGAGATCCAGCGAGTGTTAGCTTTGGCATGCAAAAATCGGACAGGACCAGACGCAAAGAGAGAGAGAGAGAGAGAGAGAGAGAGAGAGAGAGAGAGAGAGAGAGAGAGAGAGAGAGAGAGAGGTAGAAGAGAACCTCACACTGAGCAAGCTTCTGACAAAGCGACTACTAGATAACATAGCGGTAGAGCAGAGTGCAGTAGCTCTAGCAACTTCATTGCTTGCAGGATTAGGAGTTACCCAAGGCTCCAAGAGCCAATCTAAAATCCTTGTAGTCTTGCGAAGCAGCTAGATAAATACTAGCCAGACAATGATCTCTATAGCTTCGTAGAGCAGTTCGAGCAGGTCTGTGAAGCCAATGGCCTCACCGATCTTGCTCAACAATCAAAGGCTTTCGACTATGTTTAGGCGATAAAGGGAAGGACTTGGTACACTAGCCTAGATGCAACATACACGCAGTAACTTCAATAACCTCAAGAATCTCTTCATTAAGAGATTCTCGGAGGCTAGGTGCTCAGACAACTTGATCGTACGACTCATGAACGTGAAACATAGAGATAAGGAAGATATCATGAATTATGTGACCCATGTGAGGAGTCTCTTTAAGAGAATCCCGATGAACGAAAGACCCATGGAGAGACTGATGCCGACAATCTTCATTAATAGGATGCGCAGTGAAGAAATCTACAAGGGCTTGGTAGGCAACTCAAGCTTGCAGTGAGATGCATTAACTAGGGTCTTTGAAGAGGCAATCAGAGTGGATGACCAACTCAAGGAGAGAAACTCCAGGAGCTCAAGTTGAGAAGAGGCTAACGTTAGAAACTTTGAGAGAGCTTCAATGTCAAGCAAAATATCAAGCCCAAGTACTCAGGACAACAGAAAGGGCAATGACCCAAGGAGCTAGCGGAGATGAAGATTGAGCTAGCCAAACTATAAGACATAATGAGACGATCAACACACCCTCACGTTCAATGTGTGTATTGTGGTAGAAACCACCTACCAGCTGAGTGTCAGGACCCTAGGTCTCGACCTTTGCTCAAATGGTGGTAGGTTTGGCCACGATGCCATGCATTTCAGACTACCAAGGAGACGTCTATACTCACAACCTTACAATTAGCCTTACCTAGCAAATAGGCCGCCAAAATTTCTCGAAGGGGAGTCCCATTGACTCTCCCGACACCCAATGACACTAAACTAGCCATTCCTAGGATGGAGATAAACCCCACAAGAATAGCTAGACTACCTAGACCCTATGTAACCCATCCACCCGAGCGACGCTCCAATCCACTATGTAGAGGAGCTGAATGATGAAGAACCTTATGTGAACTCTTACGTCTCGTATGACAAAGAGGGTAATTCGATCCTTATGGATTATAGACCAATACCGGTGATGGCGTTAGGTAGAGGTAGAGGTAGAGGCTTAGGAGGGTAGACCCAAGAGCCAGATCTCATGTTAGACTTGCGGTCACCCAAGACATATCTCCTCGCATTGCCTCAAGAGAGGGAGGAGGCCAACCACGACAAGATAGATCTTAGATGCGTGGAGTTTGAAATCACTCATCTCTTTGCCGATTGCCCTAGACGGAAACCATTCTCTAGTTTGGAAATCATGACATTAGTCCCATTGGGGTTGTTTGGTGTTGAGACACTCAACGGGGAGGCCACGTCCATCCCATTGCACGTCATGACCCATGCATAGATGAAGCAAGCCAATATAACATTACCAGGGCCTAGTAACTTAGACATAGCCTCAATCGGAAAAAAGAGTTGTAGGCGAATGAAAAAGAAACCAAACACAGAGGTCACACTAAAAACGAAGAGTGCCACAATGCTGCATGCTGGAAAAAGGTGCGAAGGTCGCGGAGTACCCCAACCCAAAGCGCCAACTCGAAGCCATCGAAAAAGTGAACGAGTGGGTGAAATAGGCCCAAGAACACTTAAAAGATGCTGAGCCCATATTGGAAGACGAGATCAATGATCTCTCAAGCATAAGTATGCCAGACTCACTATTACAACCAAAATCGAGAGACATGAGTGCATCATAAGCAGTGTAGCTTAAACAGATCTCGAACAATACGAGCCAGCGAATTAGTCAAGGCCATTAGCATGAAAATGTAGGATTTGGAGAAAAGCAAGCAACTAGCAACCTCCTCACCACACTAGTGACCACCTCTATGACACTAAGCATGTGAAACCTGCTTAGGCAGCATCCAACACTATGGCAAGAGCTAAAACAGTGGATTGAAGGTTCGATGGAGCAAGTGGCCCCACTGACTTGTTCGAACATGATGCAGAGATGCAAATACCAAGTTTGACACTGCACTCAATGCCTAAATCCTTGCACATCAATGCTTTTTGGGAAGGCACAGAAATGCATATTGTTTTACCGGTCTTAGCTCTCCAAAAAACCACAAGAAAGGGAATTGTAGACATGGGGGCAGGAGTTAGTGTGCTTAGCCATGCAATACTCCAAGCTTGGGGTAACTTGCCTATTGAGAATGCTAGGTTTAATGTCACGCTAGCTAACTGAATGAAGGTAAGGCCATTTGGAGTGCTAAAGAACTGGCCCTTGAAGATCGCAGGAGTCTAATTCTCTGTTGACTTTATAGTCATGAAGGGGGTGGACTATAACATCCTACTAGACCAGCCCTAGATGCTCAATGCATGGATCATAGAGGATTGGGGTCATAGACAAAAGTAGTGAGGGTAGAGATGGACACTTGGAAGACAACACTAGTCAACCTAGATGCCATCTCAACCATGCTGAGTGGTGACACCCAGATTAGAAAATCTTACAGGCCATTGACTAAGTATATCCCTCGTCCAGAAGATAAGCGAGATTGGATGCATGTGCTAGCCACTATTGATTTACCATTCTCGAACCATGAGGAGTACGAGTAGGCTACTAAGGCAGTCGGTAAGCCCAAAGACGAGAACCTTCAAGGCTAGTCTACATGATGGCTAAAAGCTCAAATGAACGACCAAACCCTATCAAATTCCATATCCCCAACAAGCGAGAACTCCTTGAGATCCTAAAGCATTTGACAAATAAGCTAGCAAGCAACCCAACTGCTAACCTTAAACCTCTCCAAGATCTCTTTGACGAACTTAAGTGTCAATGGACCAAAATGCATGACTTAAACTTGATATAAAATTGGGCCTTAGTCACCAACAAAAAGGAGGAGTCGTGTCAAGACTTAGGAGGTGACGAGCAGTCGGATGAAGATGGCTCTAACGATGAATACGAGGACTATTGTTCCTTTAGTGACCAAAGTGAAGGAGAGATGGATACCATAGAATATGACACCGAGGGACGAGTGATAGAACATATATGAGCAGACTCCTAACCAAGCAAGAGAAATTCTTTTAGAATCGAGAAAGGAGTCATGTGCATGGATTGCGATCCCACATGGTTGGAGCACGTAAGGTGAATAGATTACGAGCAAGCAGGCCTAGTCTAACCAAGTGCCACACCATTATTCATCAGGATGGATTCACCCTCTGAGCTGCGACCTCCAGGAGAGACTCCCTCTTCTAGCAAAGATGAAGAGTTTGATTTTAAGTCAGAAGTAAACTTAGATAGTGATCCCAAAATACCTTAACCTCCTAAGACTAGACGCACCAAAGGGGACCTACCTGTTCACCTAAGGTGTCGAAGACTAAAGGAGGAAAGGAGGAAGCATCCCAAGGAACTATAGACTAATGAGCAAAGAAAGTCGCAAGTCCTATCAAAGTGATTCACGAAGTTCAAAAAGGGTGATAGGGTAGTAATCTTGCTAGGAGCCAAATGCCACGGGTAAGCGAACGAACCAATAGAAGGACCACCAAGGTCATGGAGGTCAATTTAGCCAAGGAAGGGGAGACACCCCAACCTATCTTTATAGACAATGACTTGATTGAGGAAGAGGAAGCAAGTCTCATTGCTCTCTTGCAAGAGTATATAGACGTGTTTGACTAGTCCCTCGATGAGCTAAAAGGGATAGATTCGAGTGTAGTGACTCACAACATACGCATGACACCCAATGCAATGCCGACGAAGCAATGACCATATCCAATGAATCCCAAACACGCTCACGTAGTGAAAGAGAAAATTAATAAGCTGTTGAGAGTAGGATTCATTTGCGAGATTGAGCACATGGATTGGGTCTCACCCATAGTGATCATGCTAAAAAAGAACGGAAATATCAAAGTGTGTATACTACAAGAAGGTAAACGCTACTACGAAGAGAGACAATTATTCATTGCCATACACTAAGCACATACTCGAGAGGGTGACTCGTAAAGAAGCCCACAATTTCCTGTATGGCTTTTTGGGATACAATCAGGTGCAAGTGCATCCTGACAATAGGCATAAGACTGTATTCACCATTGAGTGGGGTGTCTTCACCTACATAGTCATGCCCTTTGGGTTGACTAATGAACCAGCTACCTTCCAGAGGCTCATGTGTGCCATCTTCAAAGACATGCTTAGGAAGGAGTTAAAGGTTTTCGTAGATGATTTGTGTGTTCACTCTACATAGAAGGAACACTTAAATAGGCTTTGAGTGGTCTTTGAACGATGTTGGTTATATTGCCTCTCGCTGAGCCCCTTGAAGTGCTAGTTATGGGTAAAGTACGGATGCATCCTAGGGCACATGGTGTCGAAGAATGGTATTGCTTACTACGAACTTTTTGAAAGTTAGGGTTATTGTCAATCTTCCACCACCATCGAATTATAAGGGAGTTCAATGCTTCCCACGGGATAGTATCGGCACTTTGTGTTGCGCTATGCATTGATTGCTAGACCTCTATACAAGTTGCTGATTATATTTGAGTGGACCGAGGAATGCCAACTCACATATAGAGATTGAAAAAGGGTCTAACCATTGCACCAATTCTATGAGCCCCAAACTTGACAATCACCTTCCATGTTTACATCGACGCTTTGAAATTCAGTGTGGGAGCTGTGTTATGCCAACTTGGTGAACACAACCTATAAATTATCCACAAGATGGAGAATAGTTAAAAGTGCAAGGGCAGCCTCAAAAATAAAGTCAATGGCAAAATTGCATTTTTAAATGCAAGGCACCTCTAAAATTGTTGTAAAAGAGCGCCAGGCTCCCTCCTATGGAAATTGTAAAAGGTGGGCAGGCACGGGTAAAGAGATAAGGCAAATAGAAGGAAATGAAAAAGAGGACCTTGTCAGAATGGCCAGTCATGTAAAAAAGGGATGGGTGCCCAAGGGATTTAGGGCATGTATAAAAGCCAAAAAGTGAATAGAGAAGCTCATTCTTTGGTGTATGGCAAAAGTAGGCTCATCTTCTTCTCTTCCTCTCTTCTTTTTACTTGCTTGTGTGTGCTTGAGAGAGGGAGTGAGTGTGTGAGGGTAAGGGATCTTGGAGGTGAAGCTCTCCATCTTCTCCTCTCTTCTTCTTCTATTCTCTTCTCTTCTCTTGTCTCATGCGTGGCTATGGAGGATGGAGCTTGGAGGTGGAGATTTGAGGGTGCATCAGCTTGCATCATGAATCATGGAGCTATCAGCTTACTTAAGGGAGGAGGCAACTCATTCAGGCATCGAGGTAAGATCACTACACCCCAGTAGGATCGCAAGCACGATGGCTAGGTGAGAGATAGTCATAGGTGCTTTCTTGAAATGCTTGAAGCGATAAGTGGTCCGTGGGTCTTGGCGGTTGAGTAGTGAGCTCCCTTTATAGTGGAGAAGGGAAAGCAAGGAAGATAGGTGAGTATAGAGTGAGGGGTGGAGATGTGGTGCATAGTGAGGTTGATGATGATTGCATGATGATTATGATGCAAGGAAAGGAGATTTTGCAAGTATTGGAGATGATGATGGCTATTGTGGAAGATGGTGCATATGATAGTTGTGATTGTGTGGTGCTTGATGAGCCTTGTTGGAGACTTACCTACTATTACAATTGACAACTGCTATCCATGACTGTAGTAGATGATGTTGATGGTGGAGGTCCAATTTATCTACAGTTATTGATGGTTAGATCAACAATTTGAAGGGTAGTGTTGGAATTCCATGATAGGGTGGTAGTTTCTTGAAGACATTGGATGCTCGGTAAAGGTTGCAAGGTGCTATTGTCTAGACAATATATTCAAAGCCATGAATTGTTGCTTGTAAAATCAATATTTTTAAACTACTTCTCATCAAGATTATTTCAAAGTGCTACCATTAGACCTAAAGTTGTTGTGTTGTAGGGGATGCTTGATTAGCTAACGGGAGAAGTTTAGTACAACAAGCTAACGGGAGAAGTTTAGTACAACATGTAAGGCAGTATCTTGCTACAATCAAGTTGGTGTGGAACAATGGAGGGAAAGAGAAGGAAGAACCGTAATCTTATCTCCTCCCCAAACAAAGTAAAAATGTGGCATTCTTTTCTTTGAATAATAAATGATAATTAATCAACTTAAGTCCACTCAAGGTTGAGTCCTTGTGTACAGGCAAGCTCTCTCTCTTTCTCTCTCTCTCTCTCTCTCTCTCTCTCTCTCCCCCACTTTATTCATGTAGTTGTTTGCATGTGGGAGTCCTTCATAATGTTACCTTTTTTCATTCTCTTTCTTGGGAAGTGCTCGGGTAAAGGCACATATGCCTAGTCACCTATGTATTCATTACACTAACAATACTCACACACCTATACACTACAAGTGGTGGGCATGCATCACTACCACTTCATTCTTTATTCTTTTAGTGACATTTGAATAAGGGATGGTTGGTCACACATTGTGACTATTGGAGTTCCCACATACGGCATCTCTCTCTCTTGCTCTCTTGCTCCATCTACAATGGCTATTGATTTGCTCTTACATCTTGTGTGCTTTCACTCAGGCCCTACCTTTCAATTGGTATTAGATCCAACCATTTAAGGAGATATTTTATCATTTGCTTCAGCTTGAATTCAAAGCTTCAAATCAAGGTTTCATTGCAGCCATTGTTTCTTCCTCTCAAGGTATGCGTTGAGTCATTCCTTCTTTTGACTTACTTTGTGCTTGTTGAGGAGCTTCCCAAGGCTTAGATGACTCTTATTTGAATGCTTATTGAGCTAAGGAGCAGCCATTTTATCCATTTTGAGTGGATACATGACATGGTGTAGAAGTCGTGGAGATAGCTATAACAACTTGACAACATTGTCATATTTTGGCCATAACTTTTGCGTATAGTATCAAATTTAGGTGTTCTATAGCTACAAGTATAGAGCATGATGAGAACTATAGATATGGACACTCATAGAGTTGATTATATGGAGTTCTTTGTTCTTTTTTTCACATAGAATGAAATAATTTTGGGTTGGATAGCAAACAATAAATGCCATAATGCATGTTTGATGCTACTTTGGTTTAAGATGGTATGATTATGCTTTTGGGATTGATTTGAGCTTAAAATAGCTCAGATTTTACCATCATTTGAGTGTTATAATAACAAAATAGCAAGCATTTATCGGTGAAAAGCTTATGCCTGATGCTCATTGATGCTTTAGGGGATACTCATTAGATGTACTGCTACTTCGGTTGTTATATATACTTCCCAATATGCTATGGTATGATTTTGAGTTGAGATTTTGGCTTCGTTACATTGATATTGGTTGTGGTTACATGCCTTGGTTACTTTAGTGGCTTATGTAGTTTACGGGCTTGATGAATGTATTGGGTCTATGCTCTCGACTTATGCTTCATGTATCTTAGATACTCAAATGTCATGTACTTGGTGTTTTGAGTTTGCATTGCTCATTTCCCATTTGGTTTTGTTCCATTGGGAGTTACCTATGCTACTTTGGATGTTACATAGAGCTTTGGATTTATGTAGTAGTTGAGCTTGAGCTTACTTTCATTGAGACTGTGGGATACTTCATGTACATCATATGTATTGGATGCAATCACCTACATTGGGCTGGTTTAATCACTTACTTTGGGCTTGGCACTTATGTCTATCAATGTGTTGTCAATGATATTTATATGCTTCTAAGTTATGTATCAAGATTTGCTTAGTGGGCTATGCATTTGACAATTCTCTTCTCCTTACTATGAGATCTCTTATGTGTATGATGTCTATGCTTACCACATGTATGGTTAACTGACACACTATAGTTGTGACAACTTTCTGTGTCGGTTGTTCCTAGATTTTCTTTCTTGATTGCTCACAGTTGGTTGTTGACGTACTATTAAAGTTTATTATAATAGCCTATCATTTCAAATTTATGCATTCTATTTGAGGGCAATCACTTTTATTTGACAATTACTTGATTACAATTTGTAGAAATCTCACCATTTTGGTAGTTTCTCTTGCTTAGCCCTTGATAATTCTGGAGCTATTTTGTTGTCCTTTACAATAGCTTGTTTGTCTTGGATTGTACTTTCATCTCTTGCATTATGGGGTTGATGGGTCAAATAAGAGTGCTATCTTTAACGTTGAGAAGTTGGATGTCATAAATTACAGCTATTGGAAGAAGGCATAAATCTAGCAGGTTCTAGTGCAAAAATTGTAGATTAAGCCATTGAGGCATGAGAGTATAAAGCCTAAATGCTTTGATGAGGAGAATTAGGATGAACTAGATAAGTTATGTAAATCTACAATCATTTTCTCGCTCTCCAAGTATGTCTACTACAATGTTGTCTCTAATGGGAAAATTGCTTAGTAGTTATGGGATAAGATTCGAATATCTATGATAAGCAGAGCCCTATCTCTTAGATCTATTAGCTGAAGCAACAAATTGAAATTAATAAAAATCTTTCTCTCTTGTTCTTGTTGGTTACATTATCTGAGTGATGGGACACATTCCATACTAGTATGTGTGTGAATATAACTATTGATGGGCTGAAATTGCACGATCTAGAGGGTGCACTCTTGAATGAAGAGTTTAATAGAAAGAATGTAGATGCTTCTCGCATCTCTCAGGCTTTGATAGTTAGAGGTAAGAATGTTAGGAGCGGTACTGACTGCTGTTGTGGGAGAGACTCTAAGAAGACTCGCTCTCAATCACGTGGACAATCTTGTAGTAAGTCTCATAGCCATACATATGCATTAACTTGTCACTATTGTGTGAATCAATGTCTTATTCAACCACAATGCCATGAAATACATGATGACAAGCACAAAGAAAGGAAAATGATAAAGTGTAGGAAAAGAATCATGATCACAACATTATCTCTAGCAAGTCCAATTTTTAGATTGAAGAGATTAATATCATACAGACTGATTCTAATGATGACTACATACTTGTAACTTCATCTCTTGATCTTTCATAGTTGACTAATGCCTCCTCTATCTATGCTCAGTATTGGCTACTTTATTCAGGGGCTTCATTTCATGTCATCCTCATTGAGAGTGATTTTACTCCTATCACAACATGACAAGATCTATAGATTGGGCAATGACTTGGCATTGGATATTGTTGGCATTGGATATATCCAACTACAGTTTCCTTTAGGTAGGATATTTTACTTTGCATGATGTATGCCATGTTTCAGCTTTGACTAAAAGCCTACTTTCAGTTGGAGAGTTGGATGATGTAGGTTATATTGTCTCTTTTGGCGACTTCTCATGGAAGCTTACCTGTGGGAATCTTATCCTAGCACTAGGTGCCAAGTCTAGAACTCTTTATCCGTTACTTGTATATAGATCTATCGACCATGTTTTGGCTATGGCTACAATACTCCATGTATTGTTATGGAATTGTCACCTTGGAACATGTACTTAAATGGAATGAAAATGCTTCATTATTTGTAATATCTTTCACCCCTTGACTCTAAGTGTTTTAATTCTTATGATCATTGTCTTTATGGTAGGCAAATCCATAGTTTGCATAAGAAGTCTACCATTACATGCATGGGTGAGCCTCTCTATAGTTTATGTTATGGTGATAGATACTGGTGGGCCTGTTACCTATAATGAGGCCATGTGCTGAGGTTATAGTCACTCTTAGGAGAGGGCCATGTAGTCAAAGTATGCCTCACTATAGAAAAATCATACATGAGATTTAGTTCCTTTGCCTAGTGCAAAACATGCTTTGCCATGCAAGTGGGTATACAAGTTGAAGAGTACCTCTAGATGCCCTAAGCCAACCTATAAGGCTAGATTGATTGCTAAAGGTTTTAAGTAGTGGCATGGTATTGACTTTGATAAATTCTTCTCTCCTCTCATCAAGATGACTACCCTACACTTGGTTTTGGCTTTGATTGCATAGCTTAATCTAGACCTCTATCAAATGGATGTAAAGACATGTTTCTTACATGGGGACTTGCATGATGAAATTTATATGTAGCAACCTAAGGGCTTTCAAGAAAAAAGTAGTGAACACCTAGTGTGCAAGTTCAAAAAGAGTGTTTATAGTCTTAAGAAAGTGCCTAGGGAATGGTACCACAAGTTTGATGCTTTCATCTATTCATAGGGATATATTCATAGTGATATGGATTTGTGTTTATACAAAAGGAGGCCCATGATGGTAGCCCTATGATTTTGGTACTCTATGTAGATGATATGTTGATTACTGGGAGCACTCATGATGAATTAGATGCATTGAAAGGTTAGTTTAAGAGGAGATTTGAGAGATGAAGGATATGAAGGTTAGTTTAAGAGGAGATTTGAGAGATGAAGGATATGGGATAGGCCTCACATATGTTAGGATAAAAGTCTGGATAGGATAAGGATAGGTAAGCATGTGGACAAAAGGATCCCATGGTTATCCTCTTTGTAAATATCTTATATATTTTGAATAGGAGCTCACCTACCTTATTTAATATACCATGTATATATATAGCTACTAGCAATGAAATCAATAATTGCAATCCACTCTACTTTCCACATTGTCTCTATCTCTTTCTCTCATTGTGCATGGTGCCCTCTCATCTACTAATCCTCTAATCCCTACTTTTCACTACATGCTATCATAGCCCCAGGTCCTAGTTCTCTAACTTATCATAACTTCCTCAAAATCACAAATCATTAATCCTCATTTACTCTCATTCTTCCAATGGCTCTCATCAATGCCAATACCTCTTACAACCGACACATCAAGATCGACAAACTCAATGGCAGTAACTATCAAGTCTGGAAGCTGAGGATGGAACTCTACCTATCTCAAGCCAACCTCTGGAATATCATAAATGACAAGGAAATTTGGCTTGAACAAGAAGGAGCAAACAAGTAAGATTGGATGCAAAGAGATGCAACTGCAAGAATGGAGATACTTGTCCATTGTGGAGATCGACAAGTACAATTAGTAAGAACAATATCCACTGTAAAAAGTATTTGGGATTTCTTCAACAATATCTATGAACACACATATATTGTTTATCAAATGACCATGTTCAGAAAACTATCCACCATTGCCACTATGCATGAAGATCAATTTGCCACTAAGTTCTTAGAAAAATGGCAATCCCTGCTAGATGAAACCATAATATCTAGTTTAGTCATCTATGAAGAACTACAAGCTATGTTTCTCCTCTCCTCTTTGCCTCTATCCTGGAGAGCTTTTATTATAACTCAAACCTCCACTAATAAACTCAAGCTTCAGCCTTTGATCAATAGAATCAAGCAGAGCAAGACATGACATATATTATTTCCACTTCTTCTACTCAAGATTCCAAAGTCCTAGCTATAACTACCTACAACCTAAAATGTCTTCACAAAAGAGCTCACTCCCTTCACCAAAAGACCAAGTTTTCTCCTCGATCTAACTTCAAAGGAATCCTTAATATTCCTCATTACAAACCCAACTCTCATTAATCATTCAAATCCTTATCTATCTCAATAAATCCTCACTATCATCTCATATGTAATGTCTACAAACTAAGGTCATATAGAAAAGGATTGTTGGCAAAAAATAGATTCAAGAAACATCACTCAGAGGGGCAAGCTCATTTTTTTAGCATTGGAAATTATGACACGAAAGATCAACTAGAAACTATCATCAACCTAGCCATAGGTGTCCGAGTACCTCATTCAGACTCCAAAGAATAATATACATGGTTCCTAGATTCTGGATCTTCTTATCATATGACTTTTCATAAGGAATGGCTGGTCAATTTTGCAGAGATGTCCAGTCCACTCAGTGTTGCCATAGGGGACAACAGCATCCAACAAGCTCAAACCTACGGCACCATTCAAGTGGAGTGTCCTTCCAATTATGTAATCAAGGTACATAAAGTCTACTATGTTTCAAATCTCAAGAAAAATATTTTTAGCATCAGTGAGGTCACTTCTCAATCTTCTCTCACTATTCATTTCTACAAAGAACACTACATCTTGCATCTACTTTCACCTTCTTTCACACTCACTTGTCCAAAACTAGGTTGGCTTCATACACTTAGCTACTCACTCACTCACCAGTATACCACAATATACTCTTCTTCTATGGCACTTTCAACTTAGTCATGCCTTAACATGTTCTCCAACAACTTATCCATAAGAAACTTGTCCTCGGCATTCCATCTTCTCTCTCTCAACTTCCATTTTGTCAAGCTTGTGCTCTCAGAAAAGGCACACATCTTCCTTACTCCAAATCCTACTCCATTACAACTCAATTTGTTTAATTACTACACTCCAATATTTGTGGTCCCATCAATCATGTTTCTCTCATTGGAGCAAAATACTTCATTGTACTCATTAATGATTATTTTAGATATAATGTTGTATGTTTTCTCACAAGGAAGTTACAAGTCTTTTCCAAGTTCCATGAATACAAAGAAGCAGTGAAAAATAAGCACGAGTTACAAGTCAAAGCTCTTTAGGCAGACAATGGAGGAGAGTACACCTCAACTGAGTTCAAAGACTATTGCAAAGCCTTTGGAATTCAACATGAGCTTACCATATCCTACCATCCACAACAAAATGGAGTTGCTAAATGTAAAAATCGTACTTTACTATAAATGCTACAAGAGCTATACTATCACTAGCACATCTTGCAAAAGAATATTGGGAGGAAGCAATTGCTACAATAAGATATCTTTAAAATAGGTTGTACTCCACCTCTCTACACAATCACACTCCCTACATGGCCACCCTCCTAATCCATCACATTTGATAATATTTGAATGCACAGCTTTTCTTGTCAACATAGATCACAAGTCCTAATTCTCTCCCTAAGCCACACAACTTATCTTTAAAGGATATGGTGAGCCCTATGGTCACAAAGCTTATCGACTTTATGACCCACAGAATAAGGTCTTCCTTTATGGCAGGAGTGCCATATTTAGTGAACTCAATCTCTTCCCAGAATGTTCCACCATCACAAACACCCAATCCCTAACCTTTATCCAATTGCCCCATTTGCCAAAACATCTTCACATTTATCATCTAGCAAATCTAATGATGGGCCCACTATATCCACACAATCATTTCTTCCTGTTACTCACATTGGAGAATCTCAAATATGCCACTATCACTTATCCCCTCAAAAAGCTTCATCACCACTTGTTACCACATGTGGACAAGCCCTACAACAAAACAAAATGAATGGTTCCACTTTAGATCCTACATTAAAGACTCACTCCACCTCACACTAGCCTACACACAATGACCATTTAGTGCCATTTTTAGTGATGTCTTTAGTGCCATTATCACTCCTCACACCTCCTCAACTCAAGAACTCATATGCAAACAACAATAATGCGAGCTTCAACGAAGCCCTCCAAGCATTCACTAGATCCCATCAAAGAATGACAGCATATATTCCTTGTCCACTATCCACACAAGCAACCAACACAATTACTCCTTCTACAACTCCTATTATAGCAACTAATCCAACTCCTAATCCATCTAAATCACACAATCCAAGCTATCCAACTACCTTCTCACAGCTATATCCGTCTCAACTACCCCATGGTACCACCACTACACCGCAAAAAACCCAAAGTACTACAACAATTTGAGAATCCTTCAGTCCACTCATAGTTGCCTTAGCTGGTCAACAATCTTCTCTCTTATCCCCTAATTAACTCTCCAAACGACAAATCCAAGAAGAAAAGCACACTCAAATTCCATTCCCACTCTTTGAAGGTCTACCTCAATAGCTACAATGTCTTCCACTTCAAGCAACTCCCTTCCTACTACTCTTATTGTGACTACCCTTAAAACTCCATCTCCCCTTCCATGCCCATAACTCTCTTCAACTCTTTTGGCTCTGACAATGATGAGAAGTCATCTCACTACCAAATCCATGTTACAAGAGCTTGAACGACCTTCATATCCACGCCAACATTGCCATTGGACAAGCTTGACATCCACCTCCAAACAATATTCTTGAGCCACCCAATTGCCCTTCTGTCAATCAAGCACTCCTCCATAGTCATGAAGCCTCTTAGTGGCAAGCTGCAATGCAAGGATCTTCTTCAAAACCATACATGGACATTGGTTCTGCTTCCTCTTGGAGAATTGGCACTTAGCTCTACAAATAGGTGCTTCGTAAAAAGCTCAAACCAAATGGCACCATTGATAAGTACAAAGCTCGACTTGTAGCTTGTGGTTTCGAAGAAATTGAAGGTCTCCACTAAATGAAGTACATTCTCTCTTGTGTTGTCTATGACTTCTTTACAGGTATTAGTTTCCATGGTTACTCATTTCAAATTAATTCTACATCATGTCGATGTCAAAATTGCCTTCTTGCATGGTCACTTAGATGAGCAAATCTATATGTCCCAACCTCCAAACTTTGTCAATCCCAAATTTCCTACCCATGTTTGTCTATCTCATTAAGCTCTCTATGTCTTGAAACAAGCACCAAGGCAATGGTACACTTGCATTCATACTCATTTGGTACACTGTGGCTTTAGAAGGATAGATACTAATCATAACATCTATATTCTCCTTCAAGCCAACATGATTATTATCCTAGGTCTCTAGGTTGATGACATCCCTATCCTCACTAACTCTCATTATGCAATGTCCAAGGCCAAATCCATTATATCCTCCCAATTCGTTATAGTAGATTATGGTCCTATGCATTATTCTATTGGCATTGAAATCAAACAGACACCCACATCCATAAAAATGTATCAATACACCTATATTATGTCTATCCTTTCCTGCTATTCCATGCTAAATTGTAACCCCGTGGTCACTCCTCTTGCCCAAAATCTCCAACTCAACCTGTTTTCATCTCATTCTCTTTCAAATGAGAAAGCCCATGAAAGGAAACCTATTTCCTATATGGAAGCACTCGGGTATCTCAGGTATCTAATTACTTGTACCTATCCAGACTTGTCTTATGCAGGACATATTCTTTCCAAGGCCATGCATCAACCCACGTACAAACATTGGAAGTAGCTAAAGCATGTCTTGAGATACCTCAAGGCCATGTCTCACATGGGGCTATGTTTTTCTAAAGACAACAATGATTTTCTTTTAAAAGCATATTCGGATGCAGATTGGGGTGGCGACCTTGCTATTTGAAGATCTCTCACAGGTTTTATTGTTACTCTAGCTAGTGGTCCTATCTCATGGAACACCAAAGAACAACACTCAGTAGCACTTTCTACTACAAAAGCTGAAAATGTGGCGTGCAACATGGCTACCCAAGAAGTTATTTACCTTAAAAAATTCATTGAGGATATCAACTTTGGATATCAGCCTCCCATCTTCATCAACAACAAAGCATGTATCTCTCTGGTTTAAAGCCTTAAATTAAGTCTCAAACTCTACCATATTGATATGAGATATCATTTTGTACATGAATTAGTAGAAAATTCCCATATCACCCTTGAATATGTACCATCATCTAATAATGCTGTTGATTTCCTCACCAAATTAGTTCTCCACTTAAAGCACAAAATTGCAATGCAAATCCTTTGCAGGCTTTGATGAGGAGGGAAAAATATTCTAGATGGATGTATATCATGATCTTCAGTGGTACTTCCTTATTTTTTTTCTTTGTACTTGTATTCAGTTAAATTCTCTATGGAATCCTTTTGAGGGGGGATGTTAGGATAAAATTTTGGATAAGATAAGGATAGGCAAACATGTGGACTAAAGGATCCCGTAGTTATCCTCTTTGTAAATATTCTGGATATTTAGAGTTGTGGGAGCTTTCACTCAACCGCCAAGACCCACGGACCACTTATTGTTTCAAGCGTTCCAAGCCGAGCACTAGTGGCTACCTCTCACATAGCTGACGCGCCATCCATATCTATGGGTGTAGTGAGCTTACCTCCATGGTGTTCGAGTTATCTCCTCTCCCGCACACTCCGGTAGCTCCACGATCCAAGTGCAAGCTTCAAGCAAGCTCCAACCTCAAGCTCCACACTCCAAGATCCATAGCCGCGAGCAAGACAAGAGAAGAGAAGAGAAGAGAATAAGAGAGGAGAAGATGGAGAGCTTCTTCTCCTCGGTCCCTCACCCTCACACACTCACTCCCTCACAATCCCACACTCCCTCTCTCAAGTACAAGCTCAAGCAAGCAAGAAGAAGAAGAAGAAGAAGAAGAAGAGGAGAGCCACTTTTGGCCACGCACAAGAATGAGCTTCTCATTCACTTTTCAACTTTATATACAAAACCCTAAATCCCTTTTGGGCGGTCATCCCCTTATCCCCTTTTTTACATGACCGACCGTGGCCTAGGCCCTTTTTCCCATTGCCCTTCTATCTTCCTAGCTTCCTTCCTACCGCCCATCTACCTTTACAAATTGCATGGGTGAGAGCCCGGCGCTCTTTAAATTAAACCATGATGCGCTTGCGCTCTTTTACAAAAGTATTGATTCGCTCTTTTTCTTGTGCACCCTTTTCCTTTATTTAGGACTTTTCTGCATTTCTTGTGCTTCCATAGTTTTCTTGGCGTGCCTTCGTCTTCCGTTTCACTTTTGCCTTGGCCTTTGTCTTCTGCTTTAGCTTTTTTAAAATTTTCACCTTGTTTGTCTAACGGTTAACATTACCCCCCTCCTAGACGAGTGCCAGTCCCATGGCACTCACAGTCGTAGGTAGCATGCGGAGCTTGCACCGAAGACGTGGGTGGAAGGGACTGTTGTGGCTTGCCTTGGAGGAGTTCTGATGTTGGTGCGGATGAAGGTCGTTGGTGGCACTCACCATCGTAGGTAGCATGCGGAGCTTGCACCGAAGACGTGGGTGGAAGGGACTATTGTGGCTTGCCTTGGAGGAGTTCTGATGTTGGTGCGGATGAAGGTCGTTGGTGGCACTTTGCTGTTTTGATTGGCTGGTGATATGATTGTTGTAGGTGGCGATAGGGCTACTCTTTGTTGGGAATGGTCACTCATAGTTGGCATGGGTGTTGGTGTTCTTGGGATGCTCATGGTGGATTCTGCTCATGATGATTCTCTGGTGGTCTTGCATGATGAAGTAAAGGACAAGAGTTCAAAGTTGAGTGTTGATGTAGAGATGACGGCGCTTTCGTTGGAGTCTTTAATACCTGCAATTGGAAAACCTCTCATGTGGTCTCTTCTTAAGGGGTAGTGCTAATCTTCTTATCATGCACAAGACATATTTTGATTAGTTTGGGAGATAGGTCGAACTCTAAGCAAGCCTAGAGTATTGTCCTGCACTTGAGGACCTAAACCATGTATAGGTTATAGTGTGAATATTAAGTGAGTGCACGTGCATATTTAGGTATTACTTAGTTAGAAGACTGTTAGCCTGGTTCCTTATATAGCAATGGGTCAGTGAAGCAAGGGGCTAAGTTGATGGAAAAATTTATTGATGAAGACGGGGAGTGCACTTGAAGATTGCTTGAGACATCATTATGGTCTTGTCAATGCAATGTAGCATAATTGAGCTCCTTGATGTCTTAGCTTTTGGTAGCTAGTGGCTACTTGTAGCGCTTGAAAAGTATGGTGTACTTTTCCATTGTCTTTCATGCCTTGCTTACCACTGTTGATTGTAATGGCATTGAGATGGAGTGTAAAAAAATTGTGCAAGTGGTTCAGGGTGACAGGTCTAGGTATGTCCTGCCCTTAATGTGCCCTGACCAATTGTGGGGGATGTACAAAGGGCTAGGGGATTAGGGACGAAGCCAGTCGACCAAGGTGACTGGACGTACCTAATTTGAGGACCCCTAGGTGCGGTGCTGTGATCGTGTGTGCTTTTTTTCTCTCTCTCTTTTTTTCATTTTCTTTTTTTTTCTTGCTTTCTTTTTTTTTTTGGGTGGGAAAAATGAATACAATCAATGCCATACATTGAGGCTGTTAGCCTTTCATTTGGATTGAGAAATGTTGGGATCCAAAGGCTATGAAGAATGGATATTACAGAGATGATTGTGTCACCACCCTTGATGCTAGAGGAACTGTTGTTGAGATGAAGAGATACACTTTAGATTTTGCAAACCTCTTTGTAACATGTGAGACATCGAACAATTGAGGTAGCACTTGGAGTGAGCTGTGCATGGACAAGGGCAGAGCATCTTGCGAATTGAATCCTGGATGATGAAGAGATGTTTGCTCTTGTTGAGAGCGTGGCTCCTGCCTGAACATAGAGTTTGGCCAAGGAGGAGGTAATCGATGATTATGCTTTGGCCATGCTCAGTTGCAACATGTGCTTTCTGCAGAGGTGTCCTTGGGTTCTCATCCAGTGGTGTTTCCGTCATGGCTTTTGTTTCTTGGTATTCCTATCACTTCCTCCATAATAATTCTTTGTGGGGTTGGTGGTCTTGTGGTCACTTGGATATTAAACGCTTCTAGACATTGACCTGTGTCATTCTGCATTCACTTGGAAAGGCGTGAGAGTACATGCAAGTCACATGCTTCAACCATAATGAAAATGTCCAGCTAAACAAGACATTGCCAACCTGAATCCCTTAGTTTTGACTTGATACGTATCACTTGCACTTGGTCATTATTGCTCATGGGGTGTGTTGGCCTTTGCTTCTTTTGGTATTATTTACACAATCACAAAACACGTTGTTTATTTATGTACATGTTCATGAAACCATGTCACTCCGTGAGGATAAAAACCAATTGTAGAACTCAGGATTGTACTCGAGTGTGGCACACATATCTAGCTTCTGTGGTAGCATACTTAGCAATAATAAATATTTGGCAAAATTGAGTAGCATGGTGCCTTGTCCGAATCTACTGGAAACATGTAGCTCCTCCTTAGTGAGAACTTTATTAATCAAAGGGTTCTCTAGGCTAGTTCCAGCTAGGTCCATACCTCGAACTATAGCTAGAACTCGAAATGAAGTTGGTGCCACATAGGTCGGGTCTCTTTGGGACTGCCATTTGGCCAGTCGCTCCTCTGAGACTGTCATGATTTGGGCTCCAAGTTCGGCCATTGTAGTGCGGTTTTCAAACCAACATTTTTCAAATTGGCTTCTACCCTCTGATTGTCGCTTTAGTTGCTCATTCTCTAAGAGATTTGGCTGGTAGAGCATTTCATTAAATGTCACGATTAAGCGTAGTTCGTTAGCCTCCTCATTAGAGATGAGTCGCATGCATTCATGTAAGAGCTTGTCATAATGTCCATCAAGATATTCTTGCTCTTGCCATGATAGCGGATAAGGCAAATATTCCTCAAGCTGCTCCCTAGGGAATGTGCCCATGTCTGCATGAACATAGACACATGCAAATAATTTCAGTTTAGTGTCCCACTTGGTCAAGCACTCTGCGACATCTCTATGTTCTATGAGGGCTTGCTTGGTTGCTATCTCATGCAAAGTTCTAAGGGTTTCCTTAGGCTTTAGCATAGCTAGGGGCTCAGGCCTAGATGAGTAAGATTGATCAATGCCAGGATTGCTTATGCCTTCGAGGTTTTCATGTTTCTCCTAAGGCTTTATGGTAGTTGTGTCATGATTCTCCTCGGATGTGACCGGCGTGGTCTTAGCATCCTATTGTGACAGTGTTGTATCCACTCTTGATTGATCAATGCAAGTTTCTCTATCGGTGGATTGAGTGTTGCAAACAATAGTTGACGGTAATTGTTGCTTTGATTTATCAGAACACATGGATGTGTCTGAGATTTCATTGCTGTTAGGAGAGATGGCAATGGGTTTATCTATGGATGAACAAGATGCTTTGTTCATCATCTCTTCAGTACTCTTGGTCCCAATCTTCTTGTCGTCTGCAGTAGCTTGCAACTGTCATTGTTTTTGTTGTTTTCTTCTCTTTCTCTTGGGCACTAGAGTTGTATCCTTTAAGGACTCAGGATCCTGAACTAGGTCAGCAGTTGATGTGCTTGGTTGGGCCTTAGCATTCTCTTTCTGTGGCATGTCGTCATGGGATTTTGCTATGGCCTCACTAGGTTGAACAACCTTGCTAGGTTGCGAGGGTTCAACTACCTCTATTTTTGGAAAGCCTAGCTGTCCAACTAATTCTCCTCTATTCAGCCCCGCATTCAATTGCATTGACAGTTGCTCTTGGTTAGGCATTTGCTTTAGATTTTTGTCCTTATCTATTAGAACCTGTCTCCATTGCTTCTTGTCAAGGTGAGTATTGTGTTTAGAGTTGTTGTTCTCTTGCTCTGAAGGTTTAGGTAACTCTAGTGTAGAACCATGAGACGGTTTAGGGTTTTTGTAATGTAGGCTGTGAAGAAACCAATTGAAGAAGTCAGGGTTGTATTGATGGGAAGCATAGAGATCTAGGATTGCAGGGTCTTGAGTGAGGCAGAAGACATATGCGCTGACATCAAGTACCATGCTCCCTACTCCTAGCATGCTAGCCACGTGAAGATCTTCTTCTAGAAGCACTTTATTATACAAGGGATGTTTTTGGACAGTGGTAGAAAGCTGGACATCATGGGCAGTTGCCAACACTCTCAATGAGGTCGGGGCAACATACGTGGAATCATGTATTGATGTCCAAAGGGCTTTCCTTTGCTTAGCAAGTGTCATTAGTCGGTGGCCACTTTTGGCTGCCAAACTTTGGTTGGAGTACCAAATTTGTGCAAAGGTACCTTGTCCTTTCCCTTTTCGTTTGATTGCTTCAAGCTTTTCCTTGTTTGTCTCACATAGAGCTATATAAAATGAGGGTATCAAGAGCAATTCTCTAGCTGTGGCTTTTGGGATGTCCTTCATGACTTCTTCAACAATAGCTGCATAGCAGAAACAAACATGTTGCTGCTCATACCAAGTTAGTGGTTCAACTATGAGCTTTGTGTGCTCTAGTGTTGGCCTTCCGATGTCCACATGGACGTATGCACGTGTGATGGCTATCAGCTTGTGATCAAGCTTCACCGTGCACTTCATCTCTGGTTCATTGGTCAGATGCGCCATTTCTTTGGCCAATTCTTCGAGAGATTTATCCTCAAGCCTAGGATTTAGGTGCTTTGGAAGGATTGAAGGTGTCAAGGATATTTGTTGCGACATCTCTTCCAAAGGTGAATTGCTAAGGACATGTTCCGCAATGGGTGTTGTCACGACCAAAGGTGGTGACTGATGTGGTCCTTGATTGGAAGTAGTGGTGGCTAGTTCAATGGACTGGCTACCATTGGTAGATTGCGGTGTCAAGTCCTTATGCAGATCAAAAGTGGTCGTGTCTTTTGTTGCCCCTTGCGCATTCACTTGTGCAGATTGAGCAACGGCACGAGGCTACTGCTGCCGTGCTTCCCGTGTCCATTTAGGTGAAGAGGATGTAGGAGATTTGGGACTCCTACATGGGCTCGGCACTAACTAGAGAATTTGCTCGTGATTGTTAGACGATTTTGTCATTAGCTTTGTTGAGCAATCAGCCTTATCATGAGCAATGTTGTGCATGTGGTTCTCATTATCATCTTGGGAAGTCAAAGGCTCCTTGGGCACTAGTGGACCTTGTGCACGCTCGATAGTTACCTTTGATATCTGCTTTCTAAGCACGCTAGACTGAGGATCTACTTTTTGATAGGTCATGTTTGGTTTCTTGATTTCAATCGTGAGGAGCTCAATCACTCCAATATTTTTGATTCGAGACTTGGATTTTTGTTTAGGTTTCTCCTACGCCTCTTTGCTTTTAACATAATTTGGGCTTTTGACAGAGGTGGTTTAGCAGGGGGTTTTGGTACCCAAATCCATCGGTTGCCTGTATAGTACCCTTGAGCACGAAGCAACGCCTTGGATATCCATTGCGGCATTGTGCTGGCTCTCCATTGATGCCTTCGTCTATAAGGCTTGGGCTTCTTTCGTGGTCTTCTACGATATTTGTAAGTCCAAACCCTATCCTTGGCCTTGTCTCCTAACCTTTTTGTTTCAAGTATGGCCTCACTCACTAGTTCTCTCCGTTCAATCTGCGCTTGTATCAACTCTTTCAACAACTCCTTGCTCTCATTACTAGGCTTGCTTGGCATGTCAGAATGCTCCTTGCCCTTCCCTTGAGGTTTGGTGAGGTCACCCTTGCTAAAATTCGTGATTATCCTCACACCTGGTAGTGTTAGGTGTATCCTCTGTGCTATATAGTCGGCTTCACACTTCGTTGCCTTTTTGAAGGGCCTTCCTAGGAGGATTTCCTTTCCACAATTCTCACTATTTGGAGGAACATAGAACAGAGCTGGCAAGCTTTTTGTTTCAATAGTTACAAGGATTCTGCACTTCCCTAGAAGTGCTTGTGGGTGTTCCTTGTAAGGATTAAGGGTTGCATTAGTCGGTTTGAGCTCCGGATGACCTAGTAGAGTCCATGCTTCGTAAGTCAAGATATTGAAATCTGCTCCTTCATCAATGAGAGCATCAACACTATGCTCTCTTTTTGTGGTGAGTTTGACCCTAAGATAAGCAGGTGGCACTATGTCTTCATCTTCCGGGTCTTGGTTTACAGCTTTAAGCCTTCTGATACATGCCTTTGAGTCCCTAGCTGCACAATCAGACGTGGATTCTCTACTAAGGTCTTGGGTTGTCTGTGCAGCGCTGATCAAGATACATCTATCATCCAGACTATCATGTCTAGTCATTCTTGCATTGATAGCTTGATGATGTTGCATTCTGCTTCGACTAGACGCAATTTGAACACAATGTACATGTGTTCTTGTGGTGTGGCCTTTTTGCCCTTGATGGCTAGATTGGCCCGTTGAGGTTCTAGGGTCTTTGTTCGTCTTTGTTTGGGTATGGGGGGCTTCTGTTTGCTGCTTTGCAAGTGAAGATCTATGCTTGTGTAGAGCCATTACTACCCGAGGGTCTAAGTTGGAGGGCCTGTCATGGCGCGCATTTTCTCTCCAACCTACTTGGGGAAGGTGCAGAGGGGGCAAAGCCCTCTCTGCGGGGGTCCGGGGGGCAGTCCCCTCCCCGACTCGCAGGGCCGTTACGGTAAATACCATGTGTAGTTTGGAGGATCGTTCAGCTAAATCTTGAACCACTTGCTCGAAGTTTTGACCCAATGGTGGATCTATGATGCGCCTTTCGCTGTATGTAGCCCATGGGGTCAATTTCGGGGTTCAGAGTTTTTCTAAACTTGTGGCCTCGCTCGTTTCTGGGTATAATCAAGCTTTTTCACTCAACGGTTTGCATTTAAGTCCCTGGTCTCGCAACTGCCTACTTCTAGCACAGCTGAGCGGCTACGCCCTACAATCTTGCCTATTTCGTGTGCCAGAATCAAGTTCTGAGCATCCTAAGGGCTTTTTAAAGTTCGTACTACTGAGTTCTAGCCGAGTCAGGTCAAGGTCTCTGAAAATTTGGTGAAACTGTACACTCGGCCTAACTGGTCCGAATTGCAGGGTCCGAGTGTCCGGTTCGGCACGTCTGAGGGCCGAGTGGGAAGGGCCGTATGTAACTATCCGAATGCCGAATTCGGCCGGTCCGAACCCGGATCTCCGAGGGCCGAGTGGGCTGATGCTGGGTCAGGTGGCTGAGTGGGCCGAGGATGAACTCTAAGGTAGTCCGAGTGCTCGATTCGGACGGGCCGAGTGTGGGCATCCGAGTGGTAGTGGCCGAGTGGGTCAAGTCGAGCAGTCTGAGGGCCGATTTTGGGCCTCGAACCAGAGTAGTCGTCACTCGGACGTGCAGGGTGCTATGTGCCTTTTCGTCGAACCTCACGAAATTCGCCGTGTCGGGTGTTGGAGGCCTTCCCCCTTGTCGAGCAGCTCAGATCTATCCTATTCATGTAGGGAAGGTGTAGAATTACCTGGGCTGGCCAAATATCTCTCTGATGCCAAGATTAAAGCGGATCCCCTCACTAAGCTTTCCTATTCTCTCCTGCTCTCTTGAAACCCTGCAGTGTACAATGTGGCCTTTATTGCCACTTTTGGCCCTTATACCCCTTCTCGGGTAAGGTATTGATGCCCCCAATAGCTCACTTGCCGATCTTAGGCATCACAAGCGAGTTTTTTACCACTTTTGCACGATTCTTTCCCTATTTTGCAACAGTAAAACCTAGTGTTTATTTTCTTTGTTTTCTCCTACTCTAATACATCCAAATCAAAAAGTAAATACCTACACTACTCCATCTCACAACATCAATCTCAAAAAGCAAAAATTCTATTTCTCAAGGAGATCGAATACCATCTTCAACCCCCTCACTTCCTACCCATCTCAAGCATTGGTTCGGGGGAAAACCCTTGCTTCGATGCTCGATTCGAAGTGCGCAAGCGCTCAAGACTTGAATCCGTTGGTCCCGGCAACGGAACCAAAATGTGGGAGCTTTCGCTCAACCGCCAAGACCCACGGACGGCTTATTGTTTCAAGCGTTCCAAGCCGAGCACTAGTGGCTACCTCTCACATAGCCGACGTGCCATCCATATCTACGAGTGTAGTGAGCTTACCTCCATGCCATTCGAGTTACCTCCTCTCCTGCGCACTTCGGTAGCTCCACGATCCAAGTGCAAGCTTCAAGCAAGCTCCATCCTCAAGCTCCACGCTCCAAGCTCCATAGTTGCGAGCAAGACAAGAGAAGAGAAGAGAAGAGAAGAGAAGAGAAGAAGAGAGGAGAAGATGGAGAGCTTCTCTTCCTCGATCCCTCACCCTCACACACTCACTCCCTCACACTCTCACACTCCCTCTCTCAAGTACAAGCTCAAGCAAGCAAGAAGAAGAAGAAGAAGAAGAAGAAGAAGAAGAGGAGAGCCACTTTTGGCCACGCACAAGAATAAGCTTCTCATTCACTTTTCAACTTTATATACAAAACCCTAAATCCCTTTTGGGCGGTCATCCCCTTATCTCCTTTTTTACATGGCCGACCGTGGCCTAGGCCCTTTTTCCCATTGCCCTTCTATCTTCCTAGCTTCCTTCCTACCGCCCATCTACCTTTACAAATTGCACGAGTGAGAGACCGGCGCTCTTTAAATTAAACCATGATGCGCTTGCGCTCTTTTACAAAAGTATTGATTCGCGCTTTTTCTTGTGCACCCTTTTCCTTTATTTAGGACTTTTCTGCATTTCTTGTGCTTCCATAGTTTTCTTGGCGCGCCTTCGTCTTCCGTTTCACTTTTGCCTTGGCCTTTGTCTTCTGCCAGCTTTTTCAATATTTTCACCTTGTTTATCTAACGGTTAACAAGAGTAGGAGCTCACCTACCTCATTTAATGTACCACACACACACACACACACAGAGAGAGAGGCAAACATGTGGACAAAAGGATCTCGTAGTTATCCTCTTTGTAAGTATCTTGGATATTTGGGGTAGGAGCTCACCTACCTCATTTAATGTACCATATATACCATATATTGGAAAACATGTGGACAAAAGGATCCTGTAGTTATCCTCTTTGTAAATATCTTGGATATTTAGGGTAGGATCTCACCTACCTCATTTAATGTATCTCATATATATATATATATATATGTGTATACTAGTAATGAAATCAATAAATGTAGTTCACTCTGCTTTTCACATTGTCTCTATCTCTTTCTCTCATTGTGCACAATGTCCTCTCATCTACTAATCCTCTAATCCCTATTTTTTACTACAACATATTTTTGGGATGTGTGTCATGCACGATCGCTCTAAGGGGCTCCTTTACTTGTTACAAAATGAGTATATCCAAAAGGTCCTTGACTGGTTTCATATACAGGATGTTAAGCCCGATGGGTATCCTTCACCTTCTCATATGAAGGTTAGTCAAGGCCTATTATTCATAGTTTGATGAGCACATGACCGAGATGGCCAAGATCCCTTAAGCACATGCAATGGGCAGTTTGATATATGCCAAGATAGCCACTCATCCTGACATATCATTTGCAATATGAGTTATGGCATGCTATATGGCTACACATGGCAGATGGCATTGAGATGTCATAAAGGGTATCATGAGATACCTTAAGGGCACTACAGATATGTGCATATGTTATGGTGGCCAGGATATATATAAGTCCTAGGGTACATTGACTTATTTAATAATTCTCACTCTTCTCTTTCCAAACAAGATGAACATGTACTCTTTCAAATCTATTTATTTTGATCTCTTAATATATGTTCTACAAAGAAAAATCAAAATCCAAATAGTTTCATTGCATTCCTTTACTCATTGCAAGTACAACTCATAGTTCCATTATGTTTCTACCTTGGTGCTATGTGTTCTTAAATAATGAAATATAGTAAGTGTTGGGGATAAAGGTGCCTATGCCTATGTTGGCATGTATTTAGTTCACATATCATGACCGCACACTTGTACAAATCAGGTGGCAAGTGCCCATCATTGTCACTTTATTCTTTAATCTTTTGATGACCATTGAATAAGGGAAGACCAATCACACATTGTGACTGTTGAAGTTCCCACATACGGTGTCTCTCTCTCTTACTCTCTAGCTCCATCTGTTATAGCTCTTACTTTTGCTTGTGTGCTTCCATTCAGGATTTATCTTTCAACTAGTATCAAAGTAAATATTTGAGGAGCTTCTTCATTCTTTGCTTCAGCCTAAATTCAAAGCTTCAGCTTAAGGTTTCATGGCAACCATTGTTTCTTCCTCTTGAGGTATGTATTGAGTCTTCCCTTCTCTTGGCTTGTTCCAACTTATTCCTAGCTTGTTGAGGAACTTTTCAAGGCACTAAGCCTTGTTGAGTGCTTATTGAGGTGAGAAGTAGCCATTCTATCCATTTGGAGTGGATATAGAGCATACTACTGAAGTCATGGACAACTATGGTAGCTTGACATCACTTTCATATTTTGGCCATAACTTTTACATACGATATCAGATTCAAGTGTTCTATAGTTAAAAGCAAAGAGCACGACAATAACTATAGATTTAAGCACTAAAATTTTTACTTTTTTATAAGTTTTAATTCTTTATTTTACAAATAATAGAATAGTTCTAGTATGATAGCAAATATAAATTCCATAATGCATGTTTGATGTTTTAGGGATGCTATTTTCATGTCTCATGGTATGGTTATGCTTTGGGGTTGTAGTTAGATGGTTCAGAGCTTGATTAGCTCAATTTTGCAAATGTATATTATTGTCATAATAGTTTGGATAGCAAGCATACAACAATGAGCTTCATGCTTTAAATGCCTATTATGTCTACATGGTATTTTTGATATGTTACATGTCTAGGTGATGTAGAGCATTGATATATGAGCCCGGATATGCTTATGACATGCTTTGGCACTTGGATTTGAGCTACATTTGACGTACTTGGGATTGAAAGGTGGAGCCTAAGTGGAAATACACAAGTGAAAGCAAGAGCCATTGCAGAAGGATCAAGAGAGAAAGAGAGAGAGACAATGTATATGGGAACTCCAATAGTCACAATGTGCAACGGGCCTTTCCTTATTCAATAGTCACTAAAAGAATAAAGAATAAAGTGATAGTGATGGGTCCCCTCCACTTATAGTGTATAGGTGTGTGATCATAGTGTGTGAAGTAAATAGAGGGTGGCATAGGCACATGTGCCTTTACTCCCAACAAGCAAGACTCTACTTCATTCCACAAAGAGTGACATCAAGAATTTTCTTCCATTAACATGAATGAACCCTAACTAGTGACATGTATTTTGGTGTTGGCATTTGTATGCATATACTATTTTGTTACGTAGGACATATAAGAGACTACATGGCCGATGTGTCCTTTGTCCTAGTAATGGAATCAAAATGTTGCAATCTACGAGCTTAATGTTGGGATCCTTGAACACAATCCTTATTGGTTCAAGGATTTCAACATATGAATCATGTAGCTATCTCTTACCTTGCCTACTCATGCGCCTTTATGAATCTAAACAACTTGAAGCAATGTAGTGAATGCGCTTACTAATATTCACCACATTATGGTCTTTCGTATTGACAAGCCATGCTCCATGATCCATGCATATACTCATTAACTTGTCTCCTTCCTTTTGTTATCATCCATGAGCTTAAGAGGTGTCGATGCCACAAATGAAAGGAGATAAAGATTTAGAGAAGAGCTTTGCATTGCACACCCCTCACAAACTCGACACCACACACTCTAGCTCAAGCTCTCAACTCACCACAAAGGGATGGACATTAAGAGAAAAGAAGAAAATAGATGAAGCTTCATTATTCACAAATCCCTCATTCCACACACATTGTAGGCACATTCTCAATGACTCCTCCTTCACTCTCATACTTTTCAATAATAGAATAGTAAGAGAGATAGAAAGCAAAGTTAGTGCACACATAAAGAGCTTGGTCTATTCTTTCTCATCTCTTTTATACATGTTTTTTAGGGTTATGATTTTCCCATTTTCCTCGGCATCCAACCCTCTTTGTGGCCACATGACCAGTCTTCCCTCCTTTTGCATGCACTAGACCTTAGTTTTAATGAGAAATTAACTTGTGCTCATCCTAGCCTCACGGTGCTGCTTAATTTGATACAATTTGCACAAGAAAAAGCCGAACTCCAAAGAAAATATACAATTGATTAATACAACAATCCTTCTCAAAAATTATGGGCCTCTCCTTTTCAAAAATTATGGAGCCTTTTGCATTTGCAGTTAAGAGAACGCTATAATTAACTAGGGGGTTTAATCCATTTCTTTTATACATGAAGCTTATGGTATGGAAAGAGCAAGTTAAAACAAGCCTTTTGTATGGGAAGAGCAAATTAAAACTAGCTTTCAATTTCTTAAGGATTTATACAATAATGAGGATATGTTATGGCCTCTCAAGACCACAATAGAAACCTAGAAAACACCAAACTACCTGAAATTAGCAGATAACCTTCTTGAATCAGCTTACAACCATTTTAATCTTTTAATATTTAGGAACGATATGCAAACACAAAATATATATTATATTCATTAATATAGAGCTGTTGTCTTGAAAAATATACATAGTTTACTATCATCATGATCATTTCTAAATGAATAACTTAAAATAGACAACATTAGTTTTCTGAAAACCAACACAGATAGATAAAACCAAATATCAACAACCATATTTAGATGCTATCTTGAAGATTTTTCTCATTCATGATCACAAAAAATGTGAAAGGTTATAACACTTGATACCAAGGACAAGTGCCTTCACTTCAAGTAAACTCATATGACATTTAAAGATGCTTTACACATGCTCATCCTATGAGCATACATGCATATAAGTACTAAGGTATAAAAGTACTAAATAAATTATGCAATCTGAGCCCTAACACCTAGCACAACCCAATGGATGATTGAGATAGTCAAGACCCAAACCCACCAACATGAACTAAATGATCTGAAGTATGAAAACTAAATGACATGAAGACTAACCTAGAGAACATAGTTATACCTTGCTAGAGGCTTTGCACCTTGTGATAAGCCACACTGAGCAACAGTGAATAGAGCCCCTCTAGGATACTCAAAGACCTCTGATGTAGTTGTATAACTAGTCCTAAGTGCCAATAAAATGTATGTAGCTAGTAACTGTGATGAAGCCAAATAGGAAGTACAACTATTACAAACTTAAAACTATGCATACCCTATGATGAAGCCAAACATGAAGTACAACTATTACAAACTAAAAACTATGCCTAGATACATAGGGTATGATAGCCATGCATAAAGAAAGTTCCATAACTGGCTAATGAGCAGTAGCTAGTATAGAAGAATCATGGTCTACGACTTTAAGCTCTACCTTAACTTCATGAAGTATCTCTTACAACATGTCATCCTTGTCAATAGACTTAAATTCTTTTTGTTGCAACAAAGAAGCCACATAGTCATCACTTTGTCTTTTTGCTTCCAAAGCATTTTCCAACTTTGTAGTCAAATCCAAACATCTAGTCTCCAAATCATTCTATCTTTTGAGGCAATGCATTCTTCTCCTACACCAAAATGCATCAGATTCTACTAAAATGAAGATATCTTTAAGCATGTTATACGGCCTAGATATAACACCATCAAGCTTTTCAACCACCATTTTCCATGCATTTTTACCATCAGCAACTAAATCATTTCGAATATCCTAGAATTCAGATTTCAATTCCACAAAAGCATCCACATCAACTTCCAGATTTTGTAGAATATGGTTTTACACCTCTTGAAGAGTTTGAAATATCTCAAACAAAGTTTATGTTCTCACATACATTTCCATGAAATTTTCCATTTGTGCCATACATTTAGTTTGAAGCTCATGTGTCCATTATTCAAACAAGGTTAATAGTCTGAGTTACCACAAGTCTAGAAGAACTCTTCAAGATTACCTTCTTAAATGTTGAGAATATGATGTCCTTGAGTCCTCTAGGAATACATACATAATCATTCCCCAAGTCCTTGTCCAATTTGGCTAATTTAAATCATGATCTATCCAAAAGCATTTTATAAGAATCCCCAACTTCTGACATCCTTAGCATAACAAAACTTACCTTGAACTTCAGGCATGAACTTCAAGCCAGCCACTTTGATTTGCTCATTCTTAAGAGTACCCAATGGATGTAACCTCCTTTCATCTACCATGCTAACCTCGAATGGGGCTTGTAGGATTTCTCATGCTCGGTGGCCAAATATGCATGTTTAGGAAGTATGCTGACTCCTAATCCCCTATACAACAAGACATCATCATGCTTCTTTCCTACATAACTTGAATAGTGGGCACATGATAATCCACAACCTCTTGTTGGGTTGATATGACTACCTAACATTCAGGAATTGCTTGATCTTGAAGAGTTTTATCTTCAAGAACTTCTTATTGCTTTTTCCTGAGCTTCAAGAGCAACTTTTCCTTGAATCCTTGTATTAAGTCCAAGATCTACTCCAAGGTTAACTACAAGGGTCACTTTTCTAGAGCTTGAAATAGCTCTTTTGAACCTCCTTCCTGAAAATTTTTTAATATCCTGTCGTCGAGGTCTTGTTGATCTAGATGTAGGGGACCTCGGCCCTCTTGATCATCAAACTTCTTAGATATTGCTGTCCCTGCAACTTTTTGTAACTTCCTAACTTGCTTTGTTGCCTTTTTCTTGGCTTTCTCTTGTTCTTGCCAATCAAGTTTCAAGCCTACTTCACCTCTAGTAATAGCTAGTACCATAGCTTCATCAGGACAATCCTCTACTTAAATGCAATTAGAAAAATCACATTCAACATGCATACATATAGCATTCAAGTTACCTAACACCTTCTTTGCCCTTTCTTGAACTCTCTCTTGATGAGTTTTCCTATAACCAGCACCACCAGTACCTTCAAGAAGTTGCCTTTGCTCATCTTGGTTAGGTAGCTCTATGAGAACTACTGCAATTGGGGCAAGTGGATGCTCTGGATGAGGTGCTCTTGCAGGTTTTCCATCATTGTGGGCCCTTGCTACTAGCATTCCTCTCTTAGTCCTATGCCTTGCCCAAAGTTCACAGTTTGGTCCAACAAAGTGTCCTTGACCTCCACAATAGTGGCATATTCTTGATTGAGTAGTTTGCTGTTGTACTTGAAAATTTCCCCAAGGTTGTCTCACATGCATTCTTTTAGGTCCCTTGAAGGGTCTCTAAGGCATTGTGTTAGTAATAACTTGATTGACTACAATTGGCTATACATATCTTAACCTAGGTTGCATCACTGGCATCTGCTATGCCATCTTGACATTAGGATTGTACCAACAAGTCCTAGTTTCATGGCTATTCCTTTGGCATATTTCATAGTCCTTTTCCTTCCTCTTAATGTCAAAAAGACCTATATCTTTCAACTTTTGTTTAATCTTCTTATCTAGTTTACTCTCCTATGTCTTTTTGTTGGTTTTATCCTTTGCCTTCTTATTCTTAGTCTTGTATGAACCCAATTTCCTCTTTTTCTTCCTATGCTTCTTCTTATTAGACAACTCATCATATGAGTCACTGAAATCATCCTCTAATTCTGAAATGTACTCACTATCCTCATGCTCACTATCACTCTTTGATCATGAATCTGAATCTACATCAGAATTTGAATCCAAGGAATCATCATTCTTTAGGGGTTTTGATCAAGAGGTACCTAGCCTCCTTTCCACTCTCATAGCAACCCTGATCACGGTAACTAATGTACCATTTTGACCCAATACCACATTACCAATTGGGTTCCTAGTTTTACCCATAAAACCCTCAATGAAATAAGTGATTTACATCCCCACAAATGGTGCATCGACATCATTCAGCCTATTAAGCAAGTTATTGAACTTCTAGCCATAATCTTCAACTAACATGTTCTTTTACTTTATCTTCTTGATCTTCCTCGATATATCTATAGGATTTTTGTCCTTCTTGAACCTACCTAAAAATGCATTCCTTAACTCATCATATGTATTAAATGATGCCATGCCATAGCTGCTAAACCAGTCCATGGCTTTCCCTTGCAAGGTGGCTACAAATTGATGCTTATTGACCCGATCTTCATACATTTGATTAAATCCACTTGTTGTCCATCTTGTTTCAAACTGAGCCACATGGTAATCAGGGTCTTCCATCTTCTTACCTGAAAACTTAGAAGCTCTCACCTTTGGGTTGACCAACTAATTTGGATTCATTGTATTTTGCTACTTTTCGGGCTTCTTCAAGGGTGCTAAAGGGTTAAACTTTAAAGATTTCTTTACTATAACTCTAGTACTTTACAAAGAAGATTGTCCTTCCCAATACTAAATGTTGCAATCGTTAAAGTGCCTATTTGGGAGGAGTATCTTGATCCTTTGGGAATAATAGTGTTTCCTCATCATTTAAGAGGCTTGGTATGCTTGGAGGAGTTAGAGGATATTCTATGGAAGTGGCAAGGGAATGGTATACTATTGTGGTACACACATCCTGAAAGCCATAACCATCATTTGTGAACTTTTCTTTATCTAGCAACATGCCTAATCCTCCTACTCCCCATGTATTATTCAACAATGCTTCGTGTTGTTGTTGTCTTGCCAAAGCTTCCCTTAATTCCCGAGATCTACTCCTTGTTAAAATAGGATTTGACATATATACTACCCATGAAAGGCACTTAAACATCTTTACTACCATTAGCGTCTTGCACTCCTATAGTCTGATCTTGTGGAAATTGGTTGCCTAACTCATGAGAATTAGGCACATGAAACCAACAGGATCACCGAAGTGATATGGCCTCTCAAGACCACAACAAAAATAGAGAAAATACCAAAGTGCCTGAAATTACCTTGTTGCTGCAAATAACTTCATGAATCAACTTACAACCATTTTAAGCATTCAATATTTAGGAACAATATGTAGACACAAAATACATATTATATTCATTAATACAAAATTGTTGTCCTACAAAATATCACACACAGTTTATTGTCATCATGACTATTCCTGAATGAAAAACTTGAAATAGACAGCATTAGTTTTCCAGAGACCAACACAAATAGATAAAACTAGACATCAACAACCATATTTAGGCACTATCTTGGAGATTTTTCTTATTCGTGATCATGAAAAAAATGAAAGGTTACAACTCTTGATACTTAGGACAAGTGCCTTCACTTCAGGTGAAGTCACATGACATCTAAAGTTGCTTTACACATGCTGATCCTATGAGCATACACACGTATAAGTACCAAGGTATAAAAGTACTAAATAGATTATGCAATCCAAGCCCTAATAGATATTAGGGCCATCCCAATAGAGCATACAATTAAGGGAAGCACAAGAATATATTTTGTTATAAAGCCTAATTGAATGGATACAAGTCTCAAGTTTGGGCTTGTTAAAGATGAAGTAATGCATACTACAAATGGTACTCCAATAGTATTGAAGTCTTATAAGCAAGGTAACTTATGGTTAAGAAACTTGGGGTCACTTATTTAGGAATAATAAGCATCATTTGTAGCACATCTATTTTGAGTACAAAATTTTCATGCATAGAGTAAGCAATGCAAGCTGCATACTAAATAAAAATGAGAATATTAAAAATGAGAATAGAGTAAGCAATGCAAGTTGCATACTAAATAAAATGAGAATATTAAAAATGTCAACAACAATGCACTACATAGAGAGAAAATCTATAATACATGTTGGAACAAGAAACCATTTAAAAGAATTCATCTAACTAAAGCTATGTTAACTACAAAAATATACAATAGAGTAGTAATGACATTAAATCATTTGTAATAACTACCCTAAATCTAAAAGTTTGTAGAAAAGGCGATGCTTAAATTTGTTTAATGATTAAAAAGAAACATCAAGTCAATAATAACAATAACTTGTGATGGGTCAAAAATTCAATGATTGAATTATTGCAAGCATGGAATTAATATAACAAGCATTGTTGGACTAATCGAATTAATTTTCATTCACTCTTAATAGCATCCCATTATGGGCAATTAGAAGCTAATAACCTTGCAAAACCTATTAAAGAAAGGAAAGATTTCATAGTAGGAATGGGTGGAGAGTTTGCTTATTGGGACTACCAGTTAAAAACATTATTATCCAACAACTATAGTAATCCAAGTTGGTTATCTTTACAATAGTTCCATATGGTTCAAAATCCTATATACTTAAGAACATGAGATAAAATTACTTTACTAAAGCAATGATGAAATTCATTATCCAAATGCCTTAATAAAGCTAGTTTACATGAACTTATATCATATTTAATTGGGATTAGGGTATGTAAGAGAAAATGCCCATGGTCATCCACAATATCAACCCTTCATTTCCCAAAGAATTTACAAGTAGGAAAAGGCAAGGAGTGATTCCAACTATTTTTGGAAACCCAAAATTTTAACTATGTGTGCGGCTAAAGATTTAAATATAATTTTCATTGTGAGCACTAACCATGAATATATAATATATCATGAAATCATATTTAAGGTAAGTAGATCAATTCACTTAGTAAGCACTGATATATCAATTTACAAGTATACTAAACTGAAGGGAAAGAGCCAAACTTAGCATGTTAGAAATGATTTTAAGGCATATCACTTCATTTAGAAAAATGAATTTAGGGGTTACACTTTCTATCAAAGTATACATGTAAAATCATGTTAATACCAATTTAGAAGCTAGAATCAAACTCGTTAACACATTACAATAAGAGTTAAATCAATAATAGATCATAGTTGATTAAGGCAGTTTGAATATTGGGTTGAAAGATGTAGAGCATTTAGGGATTTTACTTTGTACATATACATGTAAAAGCATGTAAATACCAAAGTAGATGCATGTTGGAAATAGAGCCCGAATTCATTGTACTAGTAATAACATAGCTCAGGAGAAAAAAAAAATAGAACCGGCTAACATTGCCAAACATGAAGGGGTCTTTTTATGAGAGAATATACCAATCAATTTCTGAACCTTACTATATATGTGGAGTCTGTTAATGATGCTACTAAACTTCACATATACATGCATGGTTTAGACCCTAGTCTTTCAGCTAATATAATTGCATAATCCCTTGTAAGTTTATTTAAGGCTCCTTTGCAGTCACGTTTTGGGTAGCAAACAAATATATTGAGACACGGCCAGTTAGAGGGACATGTTATGGAGGAAGTAATAATTCATTTAGCAACCCTATAATACCCACCTATCCACCTTTCAATGCATTATGACAACAAGGTACTTTTAGCCCAATAAATAGTTCAAGAATGGATCATAAACAAGGGGATAGCAAGACTAGAAATACTTAAGCAATTGCTAATCCAAAGTCTATTCCTATGGAGATATACTAGGAAACAAAAGAAAAGGGGCTTTGTTTTAAATGTGATGAGAAGTATACATTCAATCATGCAACAAACTGTGCCTACAAGAATGCAAAAAGCCAAGGTTCATAGTACGATAGTCCTTGAGGATCTCAAAGGATGATAATGATGATGCAAATGCACTTATGGCTAAAGCCAAGGTTCATAGTATGATAGTCCTTGAGGATTTCGGAGGATGATAATGATGACACAAATGCAATTATTGCTAAAGTGTGCCTACAAGAATGCAAAAGCCAAGGCTCATAGTATGATAGTCCTTGAGGATTCAAAGGATGATAATGATGATGCAAATGCACTTATGGCTACCACTAAAAATGAGGATATTGATGAGGATGTTGGGCAATAACAATTCTATGATCATGTTGATGCTTTTTCCTTTTGACCTTGGTGGTAGCATTCCTTTTGATCCATGAGGGAACGATGAGTCATATGCTGCCACTACTTGCTCTATTTCAATGGATGCATGGATGGATTAAGAAGCCCAAGCACACTTTGTACCCAAAGGAGAATTAATGGGAAAAATGTATTCATTTGGGTTGATAGTGGTAGTACCCATAGTTTCATAAATAAATTAGCCACCATAGATAGGTTGAAGTGTTTCCATACCGATTTACATCAGCCTAATCATCAAAGTCGAAGTGGAAAATGGAGATGAAGAAATCACCAACCAAGTGTGTCCCAAAGTGTATATTCAGTTGGTTGAAAATTATGGGCAAAAAATGGACTTAATTGCTTTGGAGTCGAAAAGTTTTATGACAAAATAACTTCTATGGAGATGGAGAAATCAGCGATCAAGTGTGTCCCAAAGTGTATGTTTAGTTGGCTAAAAATTGTGGGTAGAAAATGGACTTAATTGCTTTGGACTCAAAAAGTTTTATGAGAAAATAACTTCTATGTAGAATATTTAGATACTATTCTAAAGGTAACTTTATTCTAACTTGTATAAGTCCATTTGCAAATACACACACATCCAAATTAGTGTTTACAAACCCTCATCCATGTATAAAGCTCAAAGCTTGGTGCCTTATCAATGTGTCTTGAGTGGAAATGTTTTTTGACAAAATTTTTATAGAGTAATCAAATACTATCCCTAAACATAACTTTATTGTAGCTTGAGTAAGTCCATTTGTAAATAGACACACATGTAATCCAATCAAGTGACACTGTCAACAACAACTACAACAATTTGTAATAGATTAAAACAATATATTGTGAGAATAATTAATTCAATGGCACCATCAATCAAAACCATTAGCATGAAATGTTTGGCTTGCAACCAAAATCCTCTATGAGGATGTATAAGAAACATCAATAATATGCACAAGTTCAGTTTTAAGACTAGACCAAAGGCCAAATGCATCTCTCACCACATGCATTAGCTCAATCTCCTGACACAAGTGGGCCTAATCTTCTATCTACTTAGTCAAGTATGAACATATGGTACATAGGCTCAACTTTAACTACATCTTCATGCATGCCAACATCTAAGTAAATATTACACATAGATATGTGAGTAGCAAGGTCCCTTATCCAAGCTCATTATATGTTCAAATGCTTGTCTTGCAAGCTCAACATTGCTCCACTTTTGACCGATGCCCAGCACAAACATGCCAAACCATAATATTAGAAGGGAAGGGCATCTTCTTAATCATCTTTATTACTTTTTCTAATTGCCAAACACAACTAAAGAGCTCAACAATCCAAGTGAACTGCTCACAAGTTGGAAGAAAGTATAGTCTTTATTCATGCTCTCAAAATACATTGCACCCCTCTCCACTAATCTTGCATGACTAGATGCATGAAGGTGAAAGGTGAGAAGGATCGAAGCTTGCACGCGAGCTATGGCGGGAGAGCAAGAGCAAGAAAGAGAGAGACAAGAAATGGGAACTCCAACAGTCACAATGTGTGACCGGGCCTTCCTTTATTCAAACTGTCACTAAAAGAATAAAGAATAAAGTGACGTGACGGGCGCCCGCCACCTGCAGTGTGCAGTGGCGGGTACTGTCAGTGTAGTAATACACGGCCCAAATCCTTCATCTCAAAGCTCTTCTTTAGCTGAGATTTAAGAGCATCTAGCTCATCATGAGCTTTCCCTACTATCAGCATATCATCAACATAGAGTACCAAGATAAGCAAACTGCCATCACGGGCTTTCTTCGTGTAAAGACACGGATCCATAGCACTCCTGCTGTAGCCCTGTGACTGCATAAAGGCATCAAACTTATGATACCATTCCCTAGGTGCCTGCTTCAAGCCATACAAGCTCTTCTTCAACTTGCACACTAGGTGCTCCCTGCCAGGTTCTGCAAAGCCCTTAGGCTGATCCATATAGATCTCATCATGCAAGTCCCCATGTAGAAAAGCCGTCTTGACATCCATCTGATATAGATCTAAGTCAAGCTGTGCAACCAAAGCCAAGACTAAGCGCAGGGTGGTCATCTTAACCACAGGAGAGAAGACCTCATCAAAGTCCACACCATGTTCCTGCTTAAAACCCTTTGCTACCAATCTAGCCTTGTATGCCGGCTTGGGGTGTCCAGGGGTACTTTTCAGCTTGTACACCCACTTGCATGGCAAAGCCTTCTTGCCCTTAGGCAAGGCAACCAAATCCCAAGTCTCATTCTTATGCAGGGAGTCTATCTCAGACTGCATAGCCCTCTCCCAAGAGTGACTGTCACCCCTGCGCATAGCCTCATCATAAGTGAAAGGCTCTCATGCATCTGTAACCAAAACATAATGCATAGAGGGCTGAAATCTGTCAGGTGGACGTCTATCTCTAGCAGACCGTCTCACCGCAGGCTCTGCTGCCTGTCTAACTACCTGTCCAACATCCTGGCCCTGTGGAGGAACTGCTGCAGGCTGTACTACTGGCTGTGCTGGAGCTTTAGGCTCCTCCTGAAAGATCACTCTGCGGATCTCAACCACCTTCTCAGGCTGCCTGTGCATCTTGTCTTCATGGAAGACGACATCATGGCTGCGTACTATTTTCCGCGCCTGCGGATCCCATAGGCGATAGCCCATCTCTCCTGACTCACCATAGCCAAGGAATATGCATTTAATGCTCTTTGGATCCAATTTACTCCTCTTGTCCTTGGGCACATGGCAGAATGCCTCACATCCAAAGACACGGAGATGCGCATAAGAGGGTGGCTTACCAGCCCAAACTTCCTCTGCAACCTGGAAATCCAATCCACTGGAAGGCGATCGGTTTATGACATGCACTGACGTACTAACTGCCTCAGCCCAAAAACTCGGGGGTAGGCCTGCATGGCTAAGCATAGAGCGCACACGCTCTTGAATAGTCCTGTTCATGCGCTCAGCCAAACCATTCTGGGGTGGGGTGTAAGGGGCGGTCAACTGACGCTTAATACCCCTGTCATCACAAAACTGCTCAAAAGCATGCGAGACATATTCTCCCCCATTATCTGTCCTAAGGCATTTCAGCCTATACCCAGTCTGGTTCTCAACAAGAGCAAGCCATCTCTGAAAAACTGCCAAGACATCGGACTTCTGCTTTATGGGATAAGCCCACACTTTCCTAGAAAAATCATCAATGAAGGTAACGAAGTACTTCGCGCCACCCATAGACATGCAAGGCATAGGCCCACAAACATCGGAATGCACCAATGCCAAGGGCTCACTCATGCGTGGCCTACCCGATTTCTTATGCGTAGACCTATTCTGCTTACCATAAAGACAATGATCACACGAGTCAAAACATGCATAATCCAAAGGCGGAAGATACTGCAAACCAGATAACATTTTCATTCCTTTCAAAGACATATGCCCCAAACGGGCATGCCAAAGTGATACATGTGGGATAGAGCCCACTGCCAAAACATGGTCTACAGAAGACCCAGATACAACAAGAGGATAGAGGCTGCCAACCTTGGCGCCTCTAGCAAGCACAAGTCTGCCTTTGGTAATCTTCCAGGTAGAATCCCCAAAACAGACATGAAATCCTGCATCATCCAACTGTCCTGCAGACATAAGACTACGCGTAAGCGCAGGTACATGACGTACATCCCTGAGCAAAAAGGAACTGCCAGTGGAAAACTGCAACTGAATATCTCCACAGCCCACAATATCAAGAGACCTGTCATCTCCAAGTTTGACTGATCCAGATACAGTACGGTAAGAGTGAAACCACTCACGGTAAGGCGTCACATGGAAGGACGCACCTGAATCCAATAACCAGCACTGTGCATACATACTAGGTGTCTCAGTCAAGTGTGAAGCATCAGAAGAACTAGCTGCAAGTATAAACTCATCACCACCATCGAACTCTTCAGTCTGCGTGACATTAATTTCCTCAATCTTGACGTTGGACTTCGCAGGTACTATGCTGCGATCAGAGGACTTCTCCTGCACTTTATCTTTCCCCTTATCCTTGCGCTTCTCATTGCGCAACTCATGACACTGTGGTCTAATATGGCCCTTTTTCCCACAATGATGACAAGTGACATTTGCATTGCGCCCACGCGACTTACTACGTGACTTGCCACCACGAGATTTAGACCGACCCTTCTGCGAGTCACGGCCTCGGCCATTACCATGGTCATACCTGTCATTCCTGCCTCTAACTGTCAAAGCATGACTACCACGAGAGGCATCCAAGTTTTTGCGATTCACCTCTTCCTGAAGAAGAGCACTCTCAACATCTGCCAATTTTAGAGTAGCACTAGAGGCACAAAGAGCAGTGCGGAATACATCCCATGACTCATTCAGAGTTCCAAGCAAGAAAAGAGGAGTTACTTCCTCTCCAAAGGTGATATCCTGCGAAGTCAGGTTCTTCAGTATAGCATGGAACTGGCTCAAGTGAGCAGACATAGTCGCATTATCCTTCATGCGCAGATCCATAAGCTGCTTCAACCAGTACATCTGACTCGCCGGACTTTTCTTATCATAAAGATTCTTGATCTTATTCCATAGATCCCATGCACTCTGTGCTTCCTCAAATACATTATAATGTACCTGTTCAGTGAGAGACAATACAATCGTGGACTTGCATAGCTCATCAAGTTCAAGCCAGTCGTCAATGTCCATAGTTTTAGGCTGCTCCCCACTCAACCGAAGTGGCTTAATCTGAGATTTCTGCACCAAAACCTGCCATATTTGACTCTTCCAGTAAGAGTAGTTGGTACCATCCAACTTTGTAATGTTAAAGATGGCACTATCATGCGAAGATGACGCCATTATGCAGGCTGGAAATGCCCAAACAGTCCAAAACTGCTTGCTGTTTTACTGCAGAAACTGCCCAAAAATGACCAAAACGGGGTCCAAAGGGTGAGCAAAGTGTGCCAAAAGTTGCTGCCCACTTAGTACTAGGTGCGGTACACCAAATCAGGATATTTCAGCATGAAAAGTACACCTCAGTCCACCAATAACTGCTTGCTGTAATAAATTGCAGGTATGCAGTCTAGAGAGCAAACTGTCCCAAAATAGGATCCAATGTCAAGCAAACAATGCTAGGTCCAAAGCCGGCATGAAACGGACATAAGCAAGGCCAATGACAGTGAAAATAACATGAGCTCAACACCAAGCATGTCAAAATAACATCTGCCAGTGAAAGGCACACCCCCAGACACTCTAGGCAAAGTGTTCCTGTAACTGCCAAAACCTGACACAAATAGGTATTTGCTCAAAGAGAAAGATCCAAATATGAGACTCAGCTCATAAGCATCCTGTGAACCAAGAGTACATCAATGCATATCCATAAAGATCGGAGTATGATCCCAAAGTCTCAATGTGTATGTAGCTGCTCAAGACATAAACTGCTTCAAATACATGTAAGTGCTCCAATAGCATGCAACTGTCAAAGGTCAAGAAAGCATGTAAAATGCTCCCACTGGCACAAAAGGCATACAAAGCGAGCTCAGAAGCTCAAACAACCCAAGAGAAAGCACCAGTGATAAGTGACCCTGTCAATGCATCAAGCGCATCCGAGAGAGCATGACATACATGAAGCACCGGTCGTATTAACCATGAAGCAATACATAAGCCCAAATAAGCTCTCGGTCAACTCAATGACATCCAAATAGCAACCAAGATCAGTGATCAAGTAAGCCGGGAATGCTCAAATACATCCAAATCCAAGCTCCAAATGTCGGTATGGCATACACGAACCAAATAGCATATGTCACGAACCAAAGCATGTAATGCAAAAGCCTAACTGTCAAGCAGAGACATGAGGCATAGGTGGTCCACGAGCATGCCGAGTCGGTCCAAATGCCAGTGAAGACGGAGCTAATGCGAAGCTCAAAAGCATCCCATAATCTCATACATATGCTCCAAGTCGTCCCCAAATGTCAGAGATATCATGCCAAAGCTCAAAGCATACATCCGGTATCGGTAGGTAAGTGCCAAAGCATGTAAAGTACCTTCAGCCCACTGTTATTCCAGCATGTATTTACTGTTCTAAACAGTAGATTTCAGCCCCAAATTCAAGCCAAAATCATGGTCAAACCAAATGCATACATCCCCAATACATCCGGGTAGGAAGTAGACCGCATACGGGCATCAAACAAGGTAACCGGAGTAGAGTATAAGCATTAAATGCCAATGCCAAGTGTGGCTGCCCTGTTTCCAGCACTGTATAACAGTAAATAACAGTCCCAAATCAGCCAATATTTCAAGCCAAAATCATGGCATAATCATGTGCATACATTCCCAAGGCACTAGGCATCATGTAGACCGCATACGGGCATCAAATAGCACAACCGGAATGGAGTATAAGCAACAAATGCTAATGCCAATGGTGCTGCCCTGTTTTCAGCCTGTTATGACAGTTTATGACAGTCCCAAATCTGAAGAAATCAGCCCTGAAAGATCAAGACCAATACCCAAAGCTTGAATGACATCAAACATGAAGTCTATAGCCCTCTTGATCAAGGTATAGAGCAAGAAGCAATGGCCAAGTGTGGAGCTGAAGTAGATGAGTGCTCACAGCCTGGAAAAAAATGATGCAATCTGCCCTGTTGGTGCTGAACTTGCTGTTGCTCCACATGGGCTGAAAAGGGGGTAATGGGGGGCTCAATGATGGCCTTTTTGGTGATGGTTTGGAGGTGGTGAAAAAGGAGCAGGGTGGGCAACGGGGTGGAACTTGTGTTAATGATGGTTTGAATCCTACTAGTTTTGGTTTTTACATAGCTATGCAACTTGTGTTTGGCACGTCTAGCTTAGAATTGCCCAAAAAGTGGAGTTTTGCCATGATATTGGTAGAGCAAATAGAAAATGAACACATGAAATATTATCACATTTTTCCCCCTTTCATTGGTTGGGTTTGAGCTGGCCCTTAGATCATATCCAATCGTGCCATTTTGGGGCCTTCCTTGTTGAGTACTTATGATCCACATGATGTGAAAATAAGTTCATATTCATTAGTTTGTTTTTTGGGGGAAGGAATTGTGAAAAATGAACCATTTGTAGTTTATTGTTTGAATCCTTGACAATTCAATGTATATGGATGAACCTTCTCCAAATGAAGACTTGTGGTTGTTTCTCTTTTGAAACATCAAGTATGTCTTAGTCATAGGTAGATAATTATTACTTTAAAAATGAATACATGTTGCAAGCTTGTCAAATATTTATTTGTAGCTCATTTACAAGGGTTATTTTAATTGCAAGATAGTTCTTGCAATGGATGGAGAAGAGGGAGATGGGTCTAGAATTTGCTAGTGAAATATGTGTTGAAGGTAAAGCCTTTGTTATGCCATTTGTGGTATTTTTGAATTTTACTAGAATGATCTTGTTTAATTAATTTTAAAGTATATGTGTTACATGCTATTTCTCAACTTTTACTATGCAAGGTCTTGGCAAGATTGTTTCAACAATTTCTCTTACCCCAAAGGGTTAGCCTCATTTCCCATCTCTTTCTTTAATACTTATAAATAGTCGAATTGTGAACTATGGATATTGATGAAGATGATTTCCAATCCAAAATGACAACTGGTTAGATAAGGATCAAAGAGACATGCCATGTAGAGAGAAATCTGCTCTTATTTCACAAGGTTGTTTGTCTACTGGCACTTTAGTTGCCTATCCTACAACTGTTTTGAGAAAATAGGAACTTGAGGGTTTTTTTTTTTTTTTTTTTTTTTTTTTTGGGGGGGGGGGGGGCAGGGGGAGACACCCTTGTTTGTATTTGTGTTGTGCACTTGAGTGAAAGTTTATTATCATTTGTGATCACATTACATTGAACAATTGAGCCATGCAAAAGGTACTAGGCAACGTAAGCAAGATCATAATGATGGATTTTTTAACACAACTCACTTAGTGCTAAGGTTTGGTTTTTGTTGAGTACATACATTAAGAAAAGCAACACTTGACAACTCTACACGTGCAAAATCAATGGTTCTCATGTATGGTAAATCAAACTTCACAAGTAATCATTTGTAAGTCAAACATCCCTTTGTTTGTGCCAAATTGTTTTAAATACAATGCTTTTGATATGCTTGCTCTTTTTCTTGTTTTCTTAGTGGAAATTCTCATAGACAATTTGTGTAAAAGTGGAATATATTCCCCAACTTTTTATTCCTATCTTTTAGTTTACACATTACTCGTATGAAACAAATTTAAAGAGTCACATGACATATTTGTGTACTTGATTTCATTAATACTTGATCATGAAGCTCTATAATGGTACAACTTTCCTAAAGGCTAGTGATGTTACTTTGACATAAGTGTTTAAAGTAGGTACCTTGACAGGTGATAAGGAAAGCAAATTGATGTGAATGATGAGTCATTGTAAGATAAGCTATATTAATGGCTTTATATTTTAGTTTACTTGCTTCAAAACCTTACGGATCTTAGTAAGAAAGTAACGTAATAAGGGTTTGGCAAAAACACCCTAGTGAATGGGATACATAACCTAATTTGAGTATATCAATGGGCTAATCGTGGGTCTATGACAAGGGACACAACAACAAAGTATGAATAGAGTATAAGAATTATAGGTGATCGTGATTGTAGTGTGAAGATGGAGCTCACTTCTTATACATAAAGGATTGAACATGTTCTAGTTGTCAATACAATAATTGATAGCTTTTAGACTTTGCAACACCACAAAAAGGCTCCTCCATTGCAATCAACAACTCAATAATGCATGCAGAAGACTTGAGACTTTCTAAAGATCAAAATAATGTGGGTATTATAAAATCAATTCAAATGATAAAAACTAGCGTTGGAATGCTAGGCCGCTTCGCAACAACTTCGCTGGCTTGAAGCAACGAGCAAAGCTGCATGGTAACTTTGCTCAACAATCCATTTCTCATCTTTCTCTCTCCTCTTTTTCATCTCTGTTTCTAATTTGTTAATTTACTCTCTCTCTCTCTCTCTCTCTCCCCCCCAAATTCCCTATGTCTAATTTTCTCTCTTTCCCTCTCTTTGCCTTCTATTTTAGTTTATTTTTTCTCCTCTTGGTTTTCTCTCTCCCTGCTTTTCTTCTCTCTCTCTCTCTCTCTCTCCTCTCCTCTTTTTTCCTTTTTTTTTCCTTCTTCTCTCTCTCCTTCTTATTCTTCTTTCACTTTCTTCCCCCCCTTCAGTCTCTCTTAAAGTATGTAAATTTCATCTTTTCCCTATTTATAATTCTCTCTTTATGTTTATATTCTCTCTCTCTCTCTCTCTCTCTCTCTCCACCCCCTTTTCTTCTCCTCCCCTTTCTCCTAATTTTCCTTTTTTTCTTCTCTCCCTCTCTCTCTTTTAAATCTTATCTTTTTCTTCTTCTTCTCTCTCTCTCTCTCTCTTCCCCCCTCTCTCCTTCTCTCTCCCTTCCTCTCTCTCTCAAAAAATATTTAAATGAAAAAAATTTATTTTCTCTTTTTCCCCATCTCTCTTCCTCCTTCTTCTTCTTATTCTTCTCCTCTCTCTCTCTCTCTCTCTCTCTCTCTCCCCCCTCTCCTCTCTTTTTCTTCTCTCCTCTTTTTTCCTTTTTTCTTCTCTCTTTAAATTTTTACTTTTCTCTTTCTTTTAAATTGCACATTTCCTCTCTTTGTAATTCTCTTTCTTCTTCTTCTTCTTATTTTCTCTCTCCTTTTCTTCTCTCTGTTTCTCTCCCCCCTTTTCTTGTCCCCCCTCTCTCCTCTCTTTTCCTTTTTTCTTTTCCTCTCTATAAATTTCTCTTAAATTTTATAATTCCTGTCTCTATAATTATCTTTCTCTATTTCCCCTCTCTCTCCCTCTCTCTCCTCTTCTTTCTTTTTTGCTCTTTGTATCTCTCTCTCCCTCTCTCTCGCTCTTTGTTAGATTAAACTTTTGAATTAATAAGGAGAGAGAGAGAGAGAGAGAGAGAGAGAGAGAGAGAGAGAGAGAGAGAGAGAGAGAGAGAGAGAGAGAGAACCTAGGCTCTACACATGAGAGAGAGGGGGGAGGGGGAGAAGAAAAATGTTTAAATTAAAAAAGACTATTCTCTTTCCTCTTTCCCCCTCATCTCGTAGTCGTCTTCTTTTTATCATTCTTCTTCTTCTTCTTCTCAAAGTGTGTGAAAAACTATGTTTGAGAAACTTTGAATTTAAAAATGATTTTAAAAATGTTTAATTTAAAAAATTAAATTAAAAAGTTTAATCAGAGAGAGAGAGAGAGAGAGAGAGAGAGAGAACCTAGGCCTTACACCATGAGAGAGAGAGAGAGGGAGGGAGAGGAGAGGAATGCAATCAAAAGGAGGAGAGGGAAAATAAAGAGAGAGATTAAAAGTGAGAAAGAGGGGAGGGGGCTTTAATTAAAAAAAGTCAGGTTGGGGAGGGGGGGGGGGGGGGGAGAGGGGGGAGGGGGAAGGCTTTAATGAAAAAAGGGAGAAAGAAGAGAAAATGAGAGATTACTTGTGAGAAAGAGAGGAGGGGAGGGGGTTTTGATTGAAAAAGGGAGGTTTGGAAAAGGGGGTAAGTTCAGGAAGCCCTATGGAGGTTTGGGGCTTTTTGAACCTATAGCAAAAATAATATAGGAGTAATATATTTTTATGTTTCTTAGAGAAGAAAATTCGCATGCATGTTGTGAACGTTGCCCTTGAGGGCGTTTGTTAGCCATAAACATTTAGATCAAGCTTACTTTACATTTAGCGCACATGGGCTACATTTCTAAGCTCTTTTCTATAGCCTTGTTTCATATCACCTCCCTTTCTCTCTCTCAAAACCTAAGCTTTGCCTCATCTCTTGGATGACACTTGCACCCAATTCATTTAAAGTAGAGAATGTTCTTCATTGGCACGATTAGGACAAGATTCAAACACTTTGAAGTTGTATTTAAATGTGAATTTGAAAAATCATATAACATGATCGAATGAAGATAGATTGTTTTTAGGAAAATATTAACATATCCTTATTTTGTGAAAATGCATAAAAACCCTTAAATTTGAAACTCCAAATTTCCCCTCATATTTGATTAAAATTCTCAATATATGTGCTCTTGATTTCTCCCCAAAATTCCCAATACTTGTTACAAAAAATTCCTAAATACATGATTTTGCAAGCTTTTGCGGATTATTGTATTCATGAATAAGGGATAACGAGGATAGTGTTATACAATGATGAGACAAATTAGTTTATTATTCAAGAATACAAAATGTCACTATTTTTGGACTCATTTGTGATAATTGGCATTAAGGCACTTAATATATATCCTTGATATATAAAAGAACAATGGGGTGTATATTCACAAAGTAATTTGAGTAAAGATAAATAAAGAGGGAGGTTTGGGAAATTACCTTATTACAAGAATGATAATTTTTAAAACATGCTAAGAGACTAGAGACGAGTTGAAGTCTTGCGAACAAAGATGGTAGGGTAAGGAGGGGACAAACTTCGATAGATAGGCATGTCCTCCCTGAAAAGCTTGTAGTACTTCATTTATGAATATAATAAGCCAAGTATGTATGTCCTCCCCTAAGAGCTTGTAGTACTTCTTTTTACTCATGTGCGTTGATAAGGAATTTTGTTGTTGCATCGTGCAAGGTATAGTAACCCTTGGAGTCGCAAATCAACCAAACATGGTTTATTATTGGCTATTGGCTATTGCATCCTAATACATCATCCAATAAAAAAAAGGGGGATGTGTCCTTTTAGTTTTGTGACAGTACAATAAAAAAAGAACTCAAAAGAAGGGTTTGTACATGAGAAAGATAGGCATCCATCATATTGGCTTGCTTAACCTAAGGTTTAGAAGCTCCAATTTGAGCACATCCTAGATAGACCTTGGATCTCGCCCTTGTACGCTTGATGTCTTCATAATTGAAAAGAAAGGCCTCTGCAATATTGGCTTGCTTACCTTAAGGTTCGGTAGCAAATCCTAGATGCAACTTGGATTTCATACAATTGTACGTTTGTGATTTCCATTAATGAGGTAAATAAACATAGGCATAAGCTTACAATTAGGGGATCAAGATTCGAGTGTATATAATGGAGGTCTTCATCAATGAGGTACATGCAAATATATGTTTATAAGGATTCTTTTATTTAGTCTTTGGAGGGATTAGGAACCACTTTAATTTAAGAAAAGGCAATCTTAGGATTGAGTGTATAAGGATAATTGCTCTTTGATGAGGAACCACTAAAATAAAAATAATAGAAGGCATTTTCAGGGTTAAGTTTATAATTATAGTGAAGGGAGCAGGACCACTTAAATTTAATTAAGGCATTTTCCAGCCGCTTTTCAGACCACCCAAGAGAGAGAGAGAGAGAGAGAGAGAGAGAGAGAGAGAGAGGGGTTTTCAAGTGGTTGGAACATTCCAAATGATGTCTCAAAGGGAGAGAGGGAGAGTTCAACCAATAGTTGAGCTCTGTTTCTCAGCTCCCAAATCTTTGCCAGCTTATCAAGTTGCAAGCATCATAATTGCAGGTCATAAGCAGGCTTGTTGAGCCAAGGGTGGCTGCTATCAGGTTCCCGCATCGACCATATCCTATCCTAATCATGCCTATGTAAACTTGGAGCATACTTCAACCGGCAAGGCCAGGTGCGTTTCATTTACCAACCCATATTATCGCTTCGCCTTCTTACTGACTTAAAGATCGAGCATAAAGCTTTAGGCGATAGTAGTCTTGAAGGCTTGGCTCATCAAAAAACACAGTCTTTTTGCGTTTTTTCTCGTCTCTCAATCTTGGGATGCCACAACAGATTGGGTGCTGGATACAGGTTTTCATCATAACGGCTGGATAATCATATTGGCTAGTGATTTTTTACAATTGGCATGCTAAGATGATAAATTTTGACATAATCATTACTGGGTCTTCCACTTGTACACAACCGGATTGCCCAGAGGACTCCAAGAGAGGTAATCGTCCAGGCAAAGCTTTCCTCCTTTGGGAAAGCTCATAAGATCTAAGGCCCAGACTTGCTCAGTATGAACGGATGAAATGAGGATTAGGCCTCCCTTGGTATAATACGAAACAGACCATACTGACTGAGTGTCAATCAGTTGATGTGCTCTTAGAAGGAGTATCTGCCATGGTTCATTTACAGACAGAGGATTTGTACACAACATCAAGAAGCTCATCTCATCTGACTGTCTTCTTTCAAGAGCATGTAAAGACCTGGGCAGGAGCAGTTTTAGATGTAAAGAAAAGGTCTGTTCATTTGGACTCCCTTCATCAGACATGGCTAAAGAAGCAACAACCACTTGATAGAACTGTACGATTTTGGAAGCGTGCCATTTGTATTTATGCAAGCTACAAGGTGATAACCCATTTCTAAGTCAGTTGGTGCTTTTTACGTTTGCTCTTTAGCTCATCTTGGACATGAAATGCTGTTCACTATATGACAAATGTATGAGATTTTGCATTGGTTGGTCATCCAGCAGTGATTAACAGTAATGTGTAGTCTACTATGCATCACACATACACCTTAGAAGATGATTTATTAAATGCTCCTGCCAGTGAGGTTGTTTTTGTTGCAGCTTTGTCAGTTACGCACTGTGTTTCTCCCCAAGAATGCAACAAATGATGTTTGGGAATCACAGCATGAGTGGGGTGCAACAAAAGTGTACTCACTATGTTCCGAGCTTGGAGGATTTTTTCTGAAGGTGTTTTTGGGGAAAATTGTTGAAAGTTCTTGCGTTTGTGTGGTTTGAGAATCAAATGCTTGGGGACTAAATAGTGGACCATTTAGTGTACAGGTTGCACAGCTCATTGGAAAGCCAGATCTTGCTCCAGATGCTTGGGTCAGAAAATTAGTGACTCTTTGTGATGCTGCACCTGCAACACCTTATTCAACCATGAAATGTATGCTTGAGCAAGAACTGGGGGCATCGATCGACAATTTGTTCGAGGAATTTCACAAGGACCCGATTGGTTCTGCTTCGGTGGCTCAGGTTTTCTTTCTGAACACAGGAATCAGTTTGTCAGCTTTGTTTTGAGAGTGATTAAGGACTTTTTTTAGTGTTGTTACTTGCAAAAGTGCCATGTCAATCTATGTACCAAAAAGCTTATTTTTATTCTCTTTTATTAGCTTAAGTTTAACATGCATAACTTTGTTCCCTTTTTTCTACAGGTCCACCGTGCAAGAATCAGGGGTGCTAAAGATGATGTTGCTGTCAAGGTGGGGCTTTTTACAGAGTAAAAGCTTCACTTATTGTGTGATAGGTTGAAATCTATGCCAATTCTGTTTTTTATGAGTAGAGTGTTCTATATGAAAGTTCACATCTAGAGTATAGAGCAAGATGTGAGATATGGCCCTAGCTCTTGCACTGTACTGTTGCGAATAAAAAGTGAAGATGCATAGGCTGTATGATGAGCATTTATGTAGATGCCTTGTACAACATAGCATGCCCGATAATCATATTATTTGATTATATTCGAGACTTAACATCTCAAGAAAATGGAAATAATGAATATTTAGAGTTGGAAATGATAATTATGTAGAAAATTATTGCCATGGAGACAAGTTGATGGTTAATGATGGGCAACAACCACACACCATATAAAACAACCCAGTTACACTTCTCAGTCTCACAAGATCATGCAAAGGATGTACTTAGTTACAACTTGAGGGTGAGAAGTATTTCTTACTCTCATGAGATCATGCAAAGGATGTACATATGTACACATGTGTCACATGCATATACGTATTTTGAGGTAAAACAATTTCTTACAAATTAGGATAGGATGAAAAGGAAAATTAGTCTTTCTTCATTGTCGATTAGTAGTACATGGATGTGGCTTCCTTTCGATAACACTGAAGGTTTAGCTTGAAAGAGAAGGAAGAGATTGCCAAGCAATTGTACGACTATCTTGCAAAGGGTTTTATTGAACTTGTGAGAGTCTGCAATGGAAAGGAAAGTGAACATGGAGAGAAGGAAACAAAGAGAGAACGTAGGTAAGAGGAGGAACTAGTGATTGTGATGTACAAGGCTGCAATAGTTAGCCCCAACATGTAGCTCTACGCATCAGTGTGGGTGCCGGATGGTAGTAGGGGGATGAGAGAATGAGGAGGATTGACTGATCACGAAGGATCAATGATGGATAACGAGAATAGGAGGGCAGGCTATTTATTTTTAGGTGCACACGAGGATCTTGGGCTGCTATCACTTGCAAGAGCATCTCCTTGCTCTCTAACAGCCTCCTTCTCTCTCACAATGGCTAGAATAGACTTCCACTAGCTCCTAAAAACGTTTTTCCCACTTGCATGGGCAAGTTTTGCCAAGTGCAGCCGTCTAATCCCATTTTTTAGCATTTTCAGCTTATTAAATCAATTATAAAAATTATTTAATAATTACTTTAGTGCTTAAAAAATAATTTCACTAGTCAGTAATTAGATTGGCCAGGCCAATTTGTCTTCCAAGTATCCATGAGTAGTTATTGACCCTTAGACTATTATTAATCAATTAATTAATGCCTAGTCTCGAATGTCACCACTGACCTTAGTGACCAATTAATTGGTCTAGGCCCAAATCTGAGACTGGGTACCACCTAGCACTTGTTGGGCATAACTCCAAAAATCTCCTTCTAATACTAATTTCATAGTCCATGAATCTACAAAAAAGAAAGAGTTACAAAGAGAGCAAATATCAGTCAATACACATGCTCCAAACAACAATGGTTATTCTATCAAAATATTAGAAAATTTGGGTCACACAATAGTGATGTTGACATAGAATACATGACATTTCAATATGCAAAAGCATTCAACTTTTCACAACCATGGAATTTTTCTTTATGTTTGTTGATTTAAAAAAAAATCACAATGTGTCCACAATCAGTACTTACACACTACTAGTCCTTGTAGAATATGAACCGTCCAAATGATGCATCAGCTTGTTCAAGCTTAGATTCCACCAATAGCACTCCAAGGGGAATAAAATTGACAATTTATTTGTTATGTCCTATCCGTAATTTAATTGACTATTGTGAAAATTAGTAGCTCACGAGAAACCCTTCAAGCCCTCCCCTACAACCTTCAGTGCTTCCATGGGCCAAGGACGATCATGAAGTTATCGATGTCTTTCTCCACCCAATGTCGACGTTGCTTTGGGGTGCATCTGCTTCAATCCACAGACGGCCAAGATTTGAAAGATACTTTGGAGAAGAAGTTACGCATTGGCACATAAAACTAAGGCTGTCAATACATGTCAGAAGTGGAGCAGCGGTGGAAGCATAAACATGTGCTGAAATAAACTGCTGAAACACAAGACAAAAAAGAGAAAAGAAAACGATACAGATGAGAACTCAGATGTATGCACGGGAAATGGAATCCATATATCTGAACACGAGACAGTCGCATACAACAGTGAGTCACTGGCTGCGTGGGCACTGGCACTGGCACTGGCACTGGCTCCTCTCTCTCCACAAAGTCTGCAGATGGTGAAGATGATGATACTGACTGAGGAGGAGCACTGAGTACAAATAGGCTGAAAAAGTGGGGAGCAATAATGCTGGTCGGACAGCATTAATGCTGGCCGACTGGTGCATAAAATGCTCCATTGGCATAAAATGCCACACCAGAAAATACCTAAAATACCTAATAAAAATGCCCAGCCCAGATCAAGCTCAGACTCACACATGAGCTGACAAATACTCTGCTAACACCCTCTCTCAGATCATGGGTGATCTGATACAATACAATAGTACAATGAAAAGGGATCAAAAACTATACAACAGAGAACCACCAAGTAGAATCATGGATACCCAAGCAGTGGGTGATCAAGCCACCACCAAGGTGCCTCGGAGAGAACCTGATGTCGATGTCGATCGTACCAAACACCTGAAAATAGAGAAGATCATAGCATGTCTCTGTGTCCTTCACCAATGTCTCGCAGTAGCATACAAGACCATCCTGTCAAAAATGCCCCTGAACATAGGTGACCATGGATTTCCCGCCTTTGGCCAGACCGCCAAAGTGTCCCCTCATGTGAGCTCCAGACGAAAGCCTCCCGTTCTCTGTTGTAAACGCCCCGAACAACGTAGTATGCTTAACAATTATGATATTCGCTTGTTTTCAAGATTTAATATAAAAGAGAATGAACACTTAAAGCTAAAAATGAAAATTACTCACAAAATTATAGCCATGAAAATGTAAAAGTAATGGAGACAAGATTGAGGGTTGAAGATGGGCAACCCCCCCCGAAGGAATGTATTTCTGCTCAACCCAAGTCCCTTAGGGAAGAGCTCAGTTACAATCAACCTGAGAGTGAGAAAAAGGTAATTCTCACTCTCACAAGATCATGCAAAGATGTACAAACACACATGCATTATCTATTATGCAATGATAAGAACTGATTTCTTTACAGTATGAGAGAAGAAAAAGGGGAAATCAGCCTTTCTCCATCGTTGATCAGCAGTACATGGATAGGGCTTGCTTCTTGTTGCTAAAATGGAAGAAAAAGCTCAAGAAGGAGGTGTTGTAATGAATTTACAAGCTTGCTGTCTTGTAAAACAGCAGTGATAGAAGAGGGCATATGGAGGAATTTGATAATGGAGAAGTGGGGGATGATGATGGGGATGGATGGGGCCAGTTTCTGGCTATCTGTGGGTGCTGTACATGAGTTTACAGCAAAGAAAAATGATGTTGAATGAAGAAAAACGAGCTCTTATTTATAGGAGAGGGGAGAGCTAGTACAAAAGGGGAAAGTGGAGTAGCACAAGACAAGTGTCCAGCCACATGTCATGAGATGTGACAAGTGGTGGGACACTTGGAAACTTGTGTGACAAGTGTCTTGACACTTGTCTCTTCTCTATGGCCTTCCTTTTTGGGTTGAATACTGTCAAGAATAGAAACAACCAAATTTAGTAAGCACAGTCAAAGTACAGAACTTACTATTTTGAGAATGACATCCCTATTTTTTAGGACTAGCATTTTTAGGCTAATTCGAGGCTCCTAAAATTTAGGGATCTCCTAAAATTTAGGGACCCCCCCAATATGGGTATCATATGAAAGCTTTTTCCGTGTATATCGCAAAAATGGTATCCGAATCTTCATGTGACTTTCCTATGCAAAGAAATGTGCATTTCAAGCTTTCAGCCCACACATGCACATTATACAAGCATTTCATGATCATGCCATCTTGTTGATTGTAACTGTCTGTTCTGGTGGATCTAGCCCACACTTCAAGGCATCAATCCTTTCTGTGTGCGAGTCTAACCCTGATATGTGTGAGTTCTAGTCACAGGCACCCAATCGGGTAATATAGGTGGAAGTGTGAACTATCTTTTCTCTAACCCACCGCGTGGGTCCACCATAACCTGTGACCACTCATCAGTGGCCAGCTCCAATGCACTTTTCTTTATATCTAATTAGTGCAAAGGAAATAAATTGAATAAATCATTATATAGACAAATTAATGAAAAAGGATACAAATTCTGTTTCTATAGAGTTGTGACATCTGTCAGATAACCAGCTCATCATGAACCTGGATGTCAATCCCAACTCCAGGATGTGATTCCGCCAGACTGAAGTCGATGCGTCAAGGACGTCCCTCTCTGGAACCTGTGTATCTGTATAAAAGTATAGATGAGGCGCGGCTGCCCCATCTGAACACCTGCTCACACTCCCTCTCTGGCACAAGAGAGTCGTGAGGGATGACCTCATCACCACCACTAGAAAGCAGCCAAGGAAGGGGCCACCAAGCCCTTCCCGTGATCCGAAGAAGAGGATCCCTTCCGCGCCTTGGACTTCACCTTGGTCGGAGGATCGGAGTCGGAGTCTGATGAAGGAGAGGACTCATCGGTAGAGTCAACATCCCGCTTCGTCTTTCTGCTCCGTCTTCCTGGAAGCCGCTAACTTCTTGCAGTCCTTCCGAAAATGTCCCTTCTTGCCACAGTGGTAACACTGGGCCTTCGACTTCTTCTTCCCGTCACCCCTCTCTGAAGCTACATAAGCCTCACCTCCATAATGTGCCGGAAGCCGCCCCTGTAATCTCAAGGATGTCTCATGCTCAAGAAGCATCGAGGTCATATGTGTAAAACTGACAGGAGTTGATGAGTCTGCGTCCGCAAAGCATTGGCCACTCCATCAAACTCCGGGGGGAGCTTGTAGAGGACCGTCCCGACGAGATGCGCCTCGGGAAGAGCAAATTGCATGTGCCCAAGCTGGTCCTGTACCTGCATAACACGAAGAAGAAAAGACTGAATAGTATCTTTCGGCTCAAACTTCATCTGCTGGAGCTGGCCATAAAGTGTGACGGCTTGCATGGTGGAAGGTGCCTCGTACATCTGCTGCAACTTTTGCCATACTTCAAGAGATGTCCTACAGGAGGTAACCGCCGGTAAGACTGCTTTAGAAATACACCGAAGCAACGCCGAGTAAGCACGGGCATCGTCCGAGTCCCATGTGAGCGCCGCTTCCTCATGGTTGTCCTCATCAAAGTCTTCAGGAAGAGGAAAAGGACAGAGAGGACGAGGAGTAGCTCCACAGACGATGTACCATAACCGCTTCTGCACAAACCAAGCTTTCATGACAGCACTCCATGTGAGATAATCAGGTCCATGTAACTTATCATCAGTGGAAGTGCACGGAGGAGCCATATGGAGAGGATAAGAAGAGAAGTAGAGAAGAGATGGAATGTAGAGAGGAAACACAGCCAAAACACAAGCACAGACTGCAGAAAATGAGAGTTCACATGCAATAGAACCCAAAATCTGATCAATAGAAGACAAAATCTGCTGCAGAAAGTCAAAAAATCAGTAAAAAACTGCCAAAAACAGCAAAAACGGCCTGAATTAACAGTCACCCAGCCACGAGAGATGCTGAATCAGCAAAACACAGGCTGTGAACTGGAGAAAAACAGGTAGAAAACTGTCTCCAGCAGCTGCAAATGAAAAACGCAGGCAGTAGAGGGTGCATAGGCAGCAGACGATGGCAAAACTGCAAAAAACGCAGGCTGAAAACAGCCCCAAAACAGGTTGCCTGGCTGCGACAGCAGTCGCCTGATCAGCAGGGGTACAAAACAGTCCTGAAATCAGCAAGAAAACACAGCAGGAGCACAGATCCTGAAATTTGATACCATGTCAGAAGTGGAGCAACGGTGGAAGCATAAACATGTGCTGAAATAAACTGCTGAAACACAAGACAAAAAAGAGAAAAGAAAACGATACAGATGAGAACTCAGATGTATGCACGGGAAATGGAATCCATATATCTGAACACGAGACAGTCGCATACAACAGTGAGTCACTGGCTGCGTGGGCACTGGCACTGGCACTGGCTCCTCTCTCTCCACAAAGTCTGCAGATGTTGAAGATGATGATACTGACTGAGGAGGAGCATTGAGTATAAATAGGCTGAAAAAGTGGGGGGCAATAATGTTGGTCGGACAGCATTAATGCTGGCCAACTGGTGCATAAAATGCTCCACTGGCATAAAATGCCACACCAGAAAATACCTAAAATACCTAATAAAAATGCCCAGCCCAGATCAAGCTCAGACTCACACATGAGCTGACAAATACTCTGCTAACAATACATTGGTGGAACCACTTTGTCTTCTATAGTCGAGAAGACGACGAGCATTGGTGGGAGCTATTTAGGCTACTCTATCCCCTTTTCACAACACACTGCGATTCGCTCCATCTAGATTTGCAACAAGGGAACATTCCAACATCTCTTTGCAAGATGCTTGGCCGTATTTTCAGTATGAAGCGATAGTGGTCATGCTACTACTTTAGGGAATATCCATGCGCACATTGTAAACACTTTTGGATGTGGTCACTCCATTGTCACAAAGTTTTTGCAAGAGTTCATCCATGCCATTATGCAATATGGTTCCCACTTTATTCATTGGCCCAACGCAGAAAACGAGCTAGGAGAGGTGAAGGAAGGCTTGCTTTAGATCACTTCATGGGATGCCCAATTGTTATGGAGCAATTGATTGCACACACATAAACATGACTCTCCCTCCCCACGAAAATGGAACCCCAATGGTTTGATTGTCACTTTAACTACAATATGATCATCTAGGCTATATGTGATACACACATGAAATTCCTTGATGTGAATGTCAGATAGGCCGGATCAGCAAATGATAGGCACGTGCTAAAGAACATTGGCTTCTATCACCTTTATCAAGGGCATCAATGTCTTTCTAAAAAGCCAAATGATTACTAATAAAATGTTATCGGCAAGATTAAAGCATCTCAAAATTTCACATCCCCGTAACATACAATGTACCCACACACCTATATATTATAGGTAGTGGGCGCCCATCATTGTCACTTTATTCTTTATTCTTTATTCTTTCAGTGATATTTGACTAAGGGAAGGCCGATCACACATTGTGACTGTTGGAGTTCTCACGTACAATGTCTCTCTCTCTCTCTCTCTCTCTCTCTCTCTCTCGCTCGCTCTTTTGCTCCATCTGCCATAGCTTGTATCTCTCTTGCTTCCACTTGCTCGTGTCTCCACTCGGGCTCTACCTTTCAAGATAAATAATGTATCCATCGAGAATTTTGACTCCCCCCAATGTGTCCATAAAGTCCATGTGCGCCATTCAGATGTGAATATGTAGGTTACACCTACGCTATATGCTACCCAAGGAATCAGATCTAGTAGTAGCCCTTATTGTATCAAGAGAGGATGAAGACAATACTGCCACTCTTCTTCCATGTCGACAACAACTTGGTCCCTTTGTCAAGTGGACATGCAATTGTGCGAAGCCTATTTAGGCTTGCCATCTAGACTTGCTGCTGCCCACGCATAGACCAATCACCCCACACAAACTAGTCACTGCCACTACATCCTCCCCCCCGCCGGCCTGTTTGCCCCCGCCCCGCCGGCCCATCGTTACCAGCCGCTAATACATACTCTCTCTCCTTGACACACGATCGTTTTTCTCTTTCTTGACATGATTGTCTCTCTTCTCTTTCTCTCTCTCTCTCTCCTCGACACCCATCATTCTCTTTTCCTCTCCCCAATATTAGATTGTTTGATGTATTCAAACTATTAACAACAATGTCAACATAAAATTAACAATAACATTAATGTATACATCAAATGCTAAGAATATTGTAGCATTTAGTGTTAAGTTAACATTAACATTAATGATAATGTGCACATCAAATGTTAAATCAATTGTCAAGAGAGAAATTCTAATATCCCTAAATGGTGAGGTTTCAATGATGATTGATAACGGTCTGTCATAGCCATTAAGTGGCAGCTCCCCAAGCTCCATCATCAATATTATTGAAAACCCCTATGCACATGCATCACCCCAATGTAAAGTCTCGAGCGTGAGTATTAGACAAGAAACATATCTTGTTGTACCTACCACTTGCAACATGTGTCCCCATGCATGCCTTGCCTGCTAGCAGTGTCTCATACTATCCTAAATGAGATAAGAGTGTACTTGTTAGGTGTGAACTATCATGGTTTTGTGAGCAAAAGTGGTTTTGTGTACGTCATCCAATCTCGTGCCAAATTGCAAGTTGATGTGTTGTTACAAATGAAATGTACCCTTAGGATCCAACTTGCACACGAGATATGACACAAGCCACATTCACAAATATCAAGGATTAGACATGAGACTCACCCCTCAGCCATATAGCCAAATAGGCTCACCCCCAAATTTGGGGAGCTAGTAGCACTCTGGGTCATGACTATACCACCAATCCACACCATCCAGATATATGGATGTGTCGACCAATGGGCCAAGAGTCCTAGAGTGGTGATCACACAATGAATGAATGTGCACAATAGGGCCTTGAGTTCTATAAATAGGACTTGGCTGCCCTAACGCCAAAGTGTCCTTAGTGCATTTGCATGAAGTCACTCCATGACCATTGTGAACAATGCTATGACCATCTGGATGTCCAAGGATATAACATCTAGCCTCCTCTCTTTGCTTTTGTGCTGTCATCACCACCATGAGTGGACCTCCCTTTCACATGCTTTCAGCCCCTCTTTTTCCTTTTGTAATTCTTCCTACAGATTTATATCTTTTTTCTCAAGTGCATTCAATTCTTCCCTTATTTCCAAGATTTCAGATTCAAAAGCTTCTATCATTTTCTGCATTTCAAATTTCAATGTGTCTATTTCAGAAGACATTAGCACTATTTCTTTTTCCAATTCCTGCCTCATAATTTGTAGTTTTGCGAATCATGAGATGAACTTGTTGATATTTCCTTTCATTCATGATGTGCGAGGTCTTCTCAAGCTTGTTAGATTCTGGGGAGATGGTCTAGTCATGGACCCTATGATTGTAAGTCTTATACCATGTGTTTTTAGAAGGGGTGTGATACACTGCTTCCATTGACAGTTGTTGCAGCTTTTGGTCAGATCCATCTCCCAAATACTCTTGTTCCACGGTTTGATGTTTACATTTATCCGTAGCATTCATCAGACATCCCCATGATTAATGGAATCACACACCATGCATGGAGTCAAGCACACAAATAGTGGCACTGATTTGCATGCAGTTGTTATAGATGTGTTCGGCCCAAATAGTGTCCACTAGTTTTCTCAGCACAATCATGTTGGTCTGAGTACATTCACTTCAGTCTGAGTACACCTGCAATCTGAATATATTCATGTCAATCTGAGTACATGCACTTCAGTCTCAGTGCATCTGCAATCTCAGTACTCTTACGTCAGTCTGGATTCACACAGGTATCCAGTCTGCACAGCACATCAGGCTTCATGTCAGTCTGAGTGCATTCATGTCACATCAGTCTGAGTACATCTGCCATCTCGATACGTTCACACAGGTCTGCATTGATGTCAGTCTGAGTACATTCGTGTCACATCAGTCTGAGTACATCTGCAATCTTGGTACGTTCACACAGGTCTGCATTCATGTCAGTCTGAGTACATTCATGTCACATCAGTCTGAGTACATCTGCAATCTAAGTACATTCACACAAGACTGCATTCACATCAGTCTGCACAGCACGTCAGGCTTCTGAGCACATTCCGGTCAGTCTGCACAGGACAACAGTCACTCCAGCATAGCTATGACATGCATGCCAGCAGTTCTCTTCATGCCAGGGCAGTTCCATTCCCTTAACGCCAGCAGTTCCCTCATTCCCGTCATTCAACATCAGATTCTCCTGTCATTCCAGTGTCAGATCATTCCCTCAGAGTTCTCCTATCAGATTCTCAAGTGAGAGTCCTTCTGTCAGATCATTCCCGTCAGAGTTCTCATGTTACATTCTCACTTGAGAGAGAGAGAGAGAGAGAGTTCTTACTAGGGATGTGCTGCCATGTCTTCAGTCACTTTGTCTTATACTTGGTAGTCACGTGGCTCCTGGTGGAAATCATGGGTGTGTATGGCATCCAAGAGAGAGAGAGAGTTCTTACTAGGGATGATCTGGCTCCTTTGCATACTTTGATCTCTTCAACAGTTGTGTGACTTACTTTCTATAGGTTGAAATTAAAACAATTATGCATTATTTGGGTGTGTTTGGGAGAGAGAGAGTGAAACCAGCCTTCCTTCTTGGAATGGGTAGTGATAACCTGATTTAAGAGTTAATTACAGCAATAAATAAATGCACATAAAACGAAATACACACTTTACCATAACATTATTGGACAGTAGACTCTCTGTTGGCCCCAAAATTACGCCCCTTGCGGTATTTCTTTAGCTTTCATTCAATTGGAAGGAGTACAACTCGAGATTCTTCAACCTCCTTCTGTTAACCGATTGCTCTTGCTGTTATAAATGACCAGTAAGCCTTTTGGGTCATTTGCCCCTTGATTCACCCAGGACTTCTTCTCCAATTTGACCCTTGGCTGGCCAAATGCTGCCCCAAATCAAGTCGGGATGGGCTGGCTCCTAAAATCCCTTGATAATCCTCAATTATCAGCTGCTGATTTCAATCCCTTGAGCCTTCAATCTCTGGCACGGATCCCAAGGTGGCTGCTAAAGCCTAATTTCTGCTGTAAATTAGGGTTTACTGCAGAAATTACAGATTAGCCCACCAAAAATGGCCGAAATCTCCTCCAAATGGCTAAGAATTACTGAGCATAGGCTGAAGGAGATGAGAGAATGCTATAGAGAGAGAAAATTCTGAGATTTGTTGCGAAGAACTGATCAAAATCAGCTGCTGCCCTGCTGTACCAGCCCCAAACGGATGCACCAACAACAATAGGAGCATCAGAGACTGTGATCTTCAAGAGAAAGTGCATCAACAGCAATTGCCAGCTTCCCAAGGTCAAGAATATGCAATCTCCATCACCAAAATGGTCTCCAATGGCTAGGAAATGGCCCCAAAAGCTGGCAGCCACAGTCCAACACCTCTTCCCAACAGCTCCAAAATGAAAAAACGAGATTTCCCTCTCCCTTTAGTCCTATTTAATCTTTTTCCCACTTGCATGGGAAAGTTTTGCCAAGTGGCAGCTTTCTTAATCCATTTTCAGCAATTTCCAGCCATTTAATTAATTTTCAGAATTAATTATTTCTGAAAATTAATTCAGCCTTTGATCCATGCCCAGAAAATTGACATTGCCCATCCAAAAATTAATTGGCTAGGCCATTTGCAACCCAAAGCGATCCCATGCATAAATTGACCTTTGGATAAGCATTAATCCATTAATTAATGCCTAGTCCCTAGTGTCACCACTGACACTTAATGGTCAATTAATGGTCCTAGGGGCAAACTGACACCAAAATTCACCTAGAATCTAACAAGTGTAACTTGTTACAACTTCTGCCTTTGACATCCATCTTCAACTGTAAAAGAGTAGCTTGCACCTCACACGTGCAACAAATGTGCATTTTTTAATTGCACATTTGATTAATCCTTTAATCAAATGTCAATTAAACACAAGCAAAGCATCAAATTTTCACGTCCTCATGACACACACACACACACACACACACACACACACACACACACACACAGAGAGATTAATGTTTTACGAAAAAAAAAGAGAGAGATTAATGTCTACAAGTGGCCAATGTGGCCTATGAGACAAGGACCAATACATCTGTATCCAATGTCATCTCATCATGATAAAGCTGAAGTGAAATAACATGAAATAAATGTATCCTAATACGAGGCTAATATCTACAAAAATGAAAAATGTCTCTAAAGCTGAAGACTCTGTGTGTGTGTGTGATATTTGGCTATAATGATCCCTCTTTGGGTCTCAGGATCAGCATAGAATCTCCATCCTAAATGGTCCAGGGCCACTCTACTGATGTGTTGAGGGGTAAGTCTCCTGTGTCTTGCAGTGATGGCTCTAATATGACACTGGTATGGGCCTCTTCGTTGTTAGTCAGGTGCTCTAGGTCGTCGCACTTTGTAGAGTGCGATTGCCCTATCCAATGTGATTCTACAGTGTGAATGGTTTGAATAGATGGGGCTGGATCTGCTGAACTAGTGGTATGTGTGGAATCTCATTTGTAAAAGAAGTCTGTCACCACCCTCTACTTGGGTCCCCTTGGGTGGATTGGTCTCCTGTCTTGTAACAATACTATGGAGCACGTTTGAAGCTCTAGGAGCAAAAGTCCTAAGCATCTTTGGTCCTCGTGCTCCATGACCCGGCGGAGAGGACCAAAGCCTTCACGTAAGAGAGAATGATCTCTTCTTGGTATATCATAGTAAATTGTGCATCTGCATGTGTAGTGTTCCTCCATCTTGGGCTCTTGATCACAAAGGTGACATATCCTATCCTTTGCCGTAGTATCTACCCATCTGCTTATCTCTGACTTGAGCTAGTGGGAGGAGGTGTGCATTTGTCCAATAGCAACTTGCATACCATGGAGGAGGTGTGTGTCCATATATTGTGGTCGAACAATGAATCCATTCTCAGAGGGATGTAGAAAATGGTTCTTGAAACGCTCCATCCTCAATCCTAGAGGGACAGGTTGTTGGATCCAAATTCTCCCTGTTTCCACTCGCACAATATTGGCTCTAATGATTGAATTCTAGCTCAAATCAGGTAAGGGGGAGTTTAGGGCAATCCAAGCCATAGTGAAATGGGAGATCTAGTTGATGTCCTGTCCATGTAGGCTTATCCATGTTGTCATTTGCGAGAACCAACAATCTTTCATCCCTTCCTTTGCTAGCTTTTTGGAAGAGGCCAGTGCCAATCTAGAGTATCTATGATGTGGGAGCTCCCATATCCTATGTAGGAATGTCATTGCTCTAAAGAGTGCCTCTACAACCATGGGTGTTGTCCCTAGCTTTGCTTTGATGATAGGGTGTAGTGTGGAGGCCTTAATCTTGATCATATGTGATATCATCCTCGTCAATGGCCTCTCTATGTGATCCCAGCGATCATAATGGTCTCTCTCTAGGCCGGTGTGGTCTAGAGGGGGGTCAATCGTCTATGGTATAGGTTGCAGCTGCATATTTCAGCTCCATGCAGGAGAGTAGGAGTGACTAAGGTATCAAATAGCCATAATTTGGTGTGGGGTTCTTGAAATTGTACATGGGTGCACAGACTCTCAAGGGCCCCAATTGCTACATAGCCTCATGCTAATCGGGCTCTAGCTACTCCCCTCAGTGAAATCTCGAGTTAGAAAGGGTGGCTCCCAAGTATACATATTCCCTTACATGCTCCACTGTATCCCCTCCAAATGTGGACTGATACATAGATTGGGTCACCCATGTTACTGAGGTATCGAATACCATCACTTTGGTTTTCTATGAGGTCTTTGTCCCTGCAAAAAGCATGCAATGCATCTAAGTGGTGCTGCAATCCCTCTGGTGAATCAGAGACAAGTACAATATGATCAGCATAAAGTAGTATCGGTATCAATACTCCCGCTAAGCTAGCTCCAGTCTCTCCTCCCCTATCAATGTATTCAAACACCTTGTCTAAATAATGTGGGTGAGAGTGGGCATCCTTGTTTTACTCCTATGGTGCTGTCAATTCGTTTAGACATCCCTGTAGGTGTGCATATATGGCTTCCCACATTCTCATACAATGCATAGATGTTCCATTGCATACCTTCTGGCACACCAACTTCATGCAGTCTTTGCATGAAACGTGCTCGAGGTACTGTATCGGTTTACAAAGTATCAATAGGTCTTCTTGCCTTGAGCCCTGTCCTTCCCCAACGATCGCTTTGATGATGTCTCAAACCAGCTCATCCTTGTGCTCTTCTATCCTTCTGCTCAGCCCATGCACTAAGTTTATGTTCCAATATGGATCCATATATTTTGGCAAATGTGTGGCCAACCATAATGGTCCTATAGTTGTTAGGGATCAAAGGATCATTGCTTTTAATTAGTGGAACTGTGGTACGGTTTGACCAAATCTCAGGGAATCCCTTGCAAACGGCCCTATTGAACATTTGTGGCAGTATGGGTGCTAGTATGTCACATGCATGTGAGAAGTGCTCTACTACTAGACCGTCCTCATCCTATGATGCACTAAAAGATAATCCGTGATATACTTTGCAGAGAAGCTACGGTGGTGTACGAGAGAGAGAGAGAGAGAGAGAGAGAGAGAGAGAGAGAGAGAGAGATTCATTAAGGTTGACATTCCTTTTTAGGTACAACATCCTGGTGTCGAGGAGTTGATGATGACCGACATTAGAAATCTGAAAGCATTTGATGCTTTTGTGCGACGATTTGATATTAAATTTGACACGTTATCAGTATTGAACGAGCTTGAAGAACAGGTATGTGCAAACCTACTCTAGTACATCCTAATCTATTGAGAAGTGCGTTGATGAGGTTCAAGCTTTGTTTTCAAATCTCATTTCTTGTTGGGATTCATGAAGGGGTCACTCATGTATCCAGATTCCAGGAAAAATTTGATGAGGGTATCTGTAATATTCAATGATCAGTTTATTATACTTGTTTGCAATTTTTGAGTCATCCTTGATACCAGAACCTATTTTTGTGTCATGTTAAAAAAAAAAAAAACTTGAGGGAAGAGACTTCCTGGCAGGAAAAAAAAAGGGGTGGCAGGGGTTTTTGGTTTGTGGAACACATCGTTTCTCTTGTAGCATATTGCCTGACTCTATTAATTAGGCAGCAGTGATATCTCTTGATAATCAAGCAGCACCATCAGAAGGGGTAGGACATAATTTTTCTCACGTTTAATCATAGAAGAATCCTTCAATTTAGGCTAAGTAATAAAATCAGACAGAAGCCATGATTTAGACTCATCAATACATAGTATCAATGGTGGAATACTACTGGTTCATCCTAACATAGTTTTTGATAATCTTAGTTGGGCACCTATCCATATAACACATTTTGTCCTTTATTGAGTTTAACTATATCATTGTCTATCCAAGTTTCTACGCCTTGTTGTTACAAGCATCAATCAGTCCAAACACTTACACAAATGTTGGTGTAAGTTTCTGTCAGCCAGGCTTCATTTTATGAGTTCAATGATGCAAACAACATGCCATGTGGTAGTCCAGCTAGTATATCATCAATCCTGTCTGCTCTCCCATTTGTCTTTCTGCTGTCGTGTACTTTTTAATTTTTATTATGTCAAGACTGTGTGTGTAATGGGCATTTGATGGGTGGATCCAACTCCCTGCCTAATTGTGGATGTTCCCAGATGCATCGCCTCGTCCAAAGTTACAGTGTCTTTGCAAAACTGCCTCTCATCAAGCCAGGCCACATCTGGCACTAGATAAAACTTGAACAGGTACTGAAGCTTATTTCTGTGTGAGTCCTTTTATATCAATGAAAAGCCACCTCCTTTGGAATCAAGTCCTTTTGTATGCCTTTGTCAGCCATGAGTTGGGTCAGCTCATGATTTGGAATGGAAGAAGGAATAGGCCATTGAACTCCACCAAATAACTTTTTAATGAACAGTGAATGCATCTTCCAAAGTGGCCAGCAGATCTAAGTTTTAGGCTACATAACCAACATTTACTCCCTGCAAAAAGACCTCTCTTTACATAGTGTCCTATTAAGAAGTATGCCTTGTCAAACTTCATAGGATATCATTTATGATATGCCCTACAATTTAATTATTCCAGCTAAGGACTTTGGCTAAACCACAACTTTCAAAGGGCATTGTGAACGTATCTATCTATCACAATTTTATCAGATCCATGCCAGCTTAAGACATTGTGAATGAAGACATGAGCTTTTGGAACATTTAACATTTGTCTTGCATGGATTCAACTAATGGTGCTTAGTTAGCCTATGTGTTATGCCCTTGGACATCTAGAATAGGCACTTGCAGCATTAGTTGCTGCCTTGTGTCATAAAATGAATAGGTTTAAATGTGCCCTTAGGCTAGGTTGGTTAAGAAGTTAAATAAATAGGACTTACGGGCTCCTTTGCTATGATCATTGCACTTAAACTCCAGCCAAGCACTTTCGCTGAAGCAGGACTTTCAAATGCAGAGTTAACTTTCTATGTCTACTTGTCCCAATTTAATCACAGCCATGCCATTTGAAGACAATGTGATTGAAGATACAAGCTTCTGGAGCAGTTGCATCTAACTTGCATGGAATCAAGTGTCCATGCTAGCTTAGCATGTGTGTTACATCCTCAAACCTCCAAAATGGGCACTTGCAGCATTAGTTACAGCCTTGGGTCATGAAATGACTTTATATGAACACACCCTTAGGCTAGGTTGGTCAAGGAGTCCTATAAATAAGACTATGTGTCAAGATTGTGGGAGAGAAGGAAGGAGTCTCACTTGTAGCTTTCTTGCTTGCACAATGGGGGAATACACACAAAGGCGGAGGCTGAAAACAGTTTTCCTCTTCTTAGTTGTGTAAGCCAAAAAGAACTCAAGTACATAGAAATAGAAGAACCCTATATATGGGTCAAAAACCAAACTCAACTAACTAAGGTGGCATACTAACTGAGCCACGAACTAGAGTAGATAAGGATAGCTGTCATCTAGCTATTATTCATGGGCGGTGTACCAACCGCATTTGTAATTGACAAGTCGGTGACATAAATGCATAACGGTCACCTTGGCATATCACAAGTGGAGCTCGATATCTCAACACTCCCCCTCGAGCTCAATCCCAATTCCTGCACACCAAGTAGGTCTCTGAACTTGCGCAGCTTCTCTGTGCCCAATGCCTTCGTAAATATGTCAGCTACCTGATCCTCTGTGCTGACATAAACTAGATCAATAAGACCTAGTAAAACCCTCTCCCGCACATAGTGATAATGCACCTCAATGTGCTTTGTTCTAGCATGATAGACTGGGTTATTTGCCAAGTGTATACTACTCATGTTATCACAATAAATGACAACTGGCCCTTCTGTAGGCTGATGCATATCATAAAGTAGCTTATGCAACCAAGCTACCTCACATGCAGCCATTGTTGCACCCCTGTACTCAGCCTCTGTGCTTGACAAGGCAACTGTAGGCTATTTCTTGCTGCTCCAAGTGACTGCAACACTCCCAAAAGAGAACACATATCCACTGGTAGATCGTCTATCAGAAATACTACCAGCCTAATCAGCATCAGTGTATCCATGCAACTGTATCTGAACCCCAGTCTCATAAAGTAGTTCATACTGCAATGTGGACTTCACATACCTGAGTATGATGCGTCTAGCCGCATCCAAATGCGGTTTTCTTGGAGCCTGCATAAACTGACTTACCAATCCAACAGCATAGCTCAAATCTGGCCTGGTAATAGTCATATAAATCAAACTTCCTACTATGCGTCTGTACATAGTAGGGTCTTCCAGAAGCTCACCTGCATCTGCGCTCAGCTTCACATTCTGCTCTAAAGGAACTGAAATAGGCTTACAACCTGTTATCCCATATTTGGACAGCATGTCCAATCCATACTGCCTCTGCAAGAGCCGTATCCCACTTGGTGATCTAATCACCTCAATGTCCAAGAAATAACGCAGTTCTTCCAAATCCTTCATCTCAAACTTCTGCTTCAATAGCATTTTCACATGAAGGATATCTTCATCATTGTCACCTGTCATAATCAAATCATCAACATAAATGACAAGTAGCATAATACCTTTCTCTGTTTTTCTCACATAAAGTGAGAAATCTGCCTTGGAAATCTAAAAGCCAATAGTGACAAGATACTGTCCTATCTTGTTAGACCATGCTCTAGGTGCTTGCTTCAAGCCATACAAGGCTTTCTTCAACCTGCAAACAAACTCAGGATAAACAGCATGCACATAACCTGGTGGCTGCTCCATATAGACCTCTTCTTGCAAATCACCATGCAAGAATGCATTCTTTACATCCATCTGATGTAAAGACCATCCCTTTGATGCAGCCATAGCAATGACTGCTCTTACGGTTGCCATTCTTGCAACCGGACTGAATGTTTCTTCATAATCAATGCCATATGTTTGTGCATACCCCTTGACTACTAATCTTGCCTTGTATCTATTCACAGAACCATCTGCATTGTGTTTCACCTTATAAACCCACTTACAACCAATTGCATGCTTATCTTTAGGCAAAGGTACCAATTCCCATGTAGCATTTGCTTCCAAGGCATCCATTTCTTCATCCATGGCTTTCTCCCATTTTTCTTTTCCCATGGCTTGCTCAAAAGAAGTGGGTTCTGGTTCCTGTATCACTTTGACCATATATGCATAGTGAATGGCTGTAAATCCATCATATTTCAGCCTATCCACAGGATACCTAGCTCTGGTAGACCTGCGCAAAGTAGGTTCACTCCCAGGTGCTCTCAAAACATCCCTGGTCTTCCTTACTCCAGGTGTAACAATAGAAGGAATACCCAACTCATCATCAATGCTCTGTTTTGAGCCACTGGATTCACCATACACATAAGAGTGACCTGCATTCACATCAAACATGGGCTGATCTACCTTCTCTTTTCCTTTTCGTGATACCTGCATACCACTATCTGTATTTCTTTGAGAAGATTCTCTTGATCTCAATTTGCCTGTCCATGGCGAAGAATGTGAATCACTGCTAGAGGACGTTCCAGGTCCACTAATATTTTGTGACTGCTGCTGTGAATTCTGTGCAGCATTACCATTTTGTACATCTACATCATCAATCACATTTACTGGTTTATACCAGCTACTCATCTTATCAAAAACATCTCTGCTCACTGTAAACTTACGAGTAGAAGGGTTATAGCATCTATACCCTTTCTGTTGCAAAGAGTAACCAATAAAGATGCACTTCTCAGCTTTTGGATCCAATTTGGATCTCAACTCATCTGGCACATGAACATAGGCAATGCAACAAAAAATTTTCAAATGAGAAATATCTGGTTTCCTACCAGTATACCTCTTCTCTGGAGTCATCCCATGTATTGCTGCAGTGGGAGTCCTGTTCATTATGTAGACTGCTGTAGCAACTGTCTCAGCCCAATAAAAATCTGGCAGGTCTTTTTCATTGAGCATGGCACGAGATACCTCTCCAATATGCTTGTTTTTCCTTTCTGCAATTCCATTTTGTTGTGGAGTATGACTGCATGAATATTGCTGCTTTATGCCATGCTCCTGCAGAAACCTTGCAAACTCATTTGAGAGGTATTCTCCCTCTCCATCTGACCTTAGGCATTTTATTTGCAGGCCTGTTTCTTTTTCAACCATAGCTTTAAGAGTTTTGAAATGCCCAAAAACTTCACTTTTCTTTTTCATAAAATACACCCAAACTTTTCTGCTATAGTCATCAATAAAAGTGACAAAATAATGACAGCCTCCAAGAGATGCAGCTTTAGTAGTCCACACATCAGAGTAGATTAATTCCAATGGCTTATTACTCTCTTGAACATGTCTAGGAAATGGCTTCCTTGCCTGTTTTCCAAATTGGCAGGCTTCACATACCTTATGCATTTCTGCAATCTTGAATTTAGGCAATCCTGCAACAATATTTTGGGCCTGCATTGATTTAAGTTGCTGTATATTAACATGACCAATGCGTTTATGCCAGATATCAATATCTGCAACTACACCGGTTCCATGTGCAAACATTGCTGCACTCAATTCAGACATGTCTGCATCCAACGTAAACATTCTGCCCTTCTTCTTTCCTTTTGCTATCAAGCGACCTTTATTTTTCATATCCTCAACAAAGCATCCATGAGGATTAAATCTGGCCTGCAAGCCCTGCTTAACCATTTGACCAACAGAAACCAGGTTCTTGGTGATATTCGGGACATGAAATACATCCGACAGGTATTTCTTTTTGCCATCCTGCATAGACAAATGAATTTTTCCAATCTATACAATAGGATGTGCAGTATCATCACCAGTCTCCACAAATCCTGGTTTTTCCATTTTCCTTGCATCCTCCATCCATTCTGTATGACCTGTCATGTGGTTTGATGCACCTGAGTCAACATACCATACATCCTTGCTTTCTTCTGCACTTGTCACAGAATTGTTCATGTGCTGCACCATAAACAAATGCTCATTTCTGTCATTACCCTGTGTACTAGAAGATGCATAATTCCCTTGTTGCAATTTTCCATTCATGATGTCATTCTGCTTTTTATAGCAGTCTTTAGCCATATGACCCATTTACCACAGTAGTAGCATTTAACATTACTGTTTGCATTTTGGCCTCTTTGGCATCCACCACGACCTCTTTGGCTCCCCCTGCCTCTAGAGTTACCACGTCCTCCTCCATAGGACTGGTTTTCTTGAGTTTGCTGCATATTCTGATTTCTACCACGGCCTTCAGATCGGCCTCCTCTACCTCTGCCTCTACCTCTTCTAGCATTTGAGTAGAAGACAGCTTCTTTTGAAGTTCCTCCTGAAGAAGATGCACCACCATTTCTCTGCTCCTCAGAAATTAGAAGAGCAATCAACTCCTCAAAATCAGGAAATCTTTCACGGACGGAAATAGATGTTCGGAACTGTGCATAATCCTTTTCTAGACCATTCAAGGTCACAGAAACTAAATCATCATTTTCCACTGGCGACCCGATGGAAGCAAGTGCATCTGCAATCTTCTTCACCTTCATGTGGTAGTCATTGATGCTCATATTTTCTCTTTGCACATTGTGCAACTCTTGCTTGAGCTGCATTTTCCTGGCTTGCGTATTTGTGCTATACATTTTTTACAAAGTATCCCATGCCTCCTTTGGCGTACTTGCATCTTGAATATGCACAATCATAGAGTCTGAAATGTTGATAGACAGCCAGTACATAACTTTCCTGGCTCTCTCATGCCATGCTTTAAATGTCTGCATTTGCTGTTGATTGGGAACATCAAGAAGAACTGGTTCTTCCTCATTTCCTGCAACGAATTCCCAATATTCTTTTCCCATAAGGAAATTCGTCATTCTAAACTTCCATGCTTGAAAGTTGTTCTTGTCAAGCTTTTCAGTGACAATCTGTGAAAGAGAATCAGACGCCATTACAGAACACTGCAAAAAATTCTATCACTGTAAAGCACACAGCTTCAGCTTCACAAGGGCAAATCTGCAAAACTGACGAAAGTGGTATTGACCACACAATCACTTCCTAGTGACGATTTTGCATCAACAGGCAACAAGGATGATTCTGTAACTTCCAATGTCTTTGCGCACAGGCATACGATGCAATTTCTACAGTAACTTTTCACCGACCTGTAGAACAGTGGTCGCACAACATAAAACTGGGCATTTTCCTGAGTGCGTGCAGAAAACTTCCGCCTCCAAAACAGGACCCGAAATGGCCTCAAATAAAAAAAACAGAGCAACCAAGGGCTAAAGCTCTTTCCGCAGCATATACTGCCCTCTTGCTACACCGCGAAGGGCGTCTTAATCTGAGACAATGCACTCTTGCACTTTCCGGCTGTGCTACCTGCAGAGACTTGCTCCCAAAACAGAAAAATGAAAGCAACACTGGTCCTCTTACCAGAACACCGCGAGCTTGGTTTGCTTTTTTGAGCTCCTTACCACGAACAAGGCTCTGATACCATGTCAAGATTGTGGGAGAAAAGCTTTCTTGCTTGCACAATGGGGGAATACACACAAAGGTGGAGGCTGAAAACAGTTTTCCTCTTCTTAGTTGTGTAAGCCAAAAAGAACTCAAGTACATAGAAATAGAAGAACCCTATATATGGGTCAAAAACCAAACTCAACTAACTAAGGTGGCATACTAACTGAGCCACGAACTAGAGTAGATAAGGATAGCTGTCATCTAGCTATTATTCATGGGCGGTGTACCAACCGCATCTGCAACTGACAAGTCGGTGACATAAATGCATAACGGTCACCCTGGCATATCACGAGTGGAGCTCGATATCTCAACAGTTTGTGCCACCTTTGGTATGATCACCACACTTGGACTCTAGGGACATAAACATATGACAACACATAAGGATCTTGCAGTTTGCGTTTTTGCGTTTCCGCATTTTACTTTTAGGGTTTGCAGCCCTAAAAAGGGGTGGCATCCTAGATTGATTGTGCCTATTTATAGGTCACTCTCTCATTCATTCCTCACGGCTGATTCATTCGGTCCATCACCTCTTCACTCCAGCCTCTCCATTGCCCTCACACCCCTTGAGGAGGACATTGTGTTTCGTGGTTTGTGGTTGTCTTCATCATCTTCCGTGTGCTACGGTACCCTTGTTCCCTTGTATCACATTCGCTCCATGATTCAGATCTTCATCATTCCATTCATCAGAGTTTTTTCTCTCTTCTCTTCTCTTCTCCATGTTTGCCGAGTTCACTCCGTGTTCCTCCCCGCAAACCCTACTATCTCGTTGGTATGTCATCTTCTGACATGGCATTAGAGCTGGATCTGCTCAAATAATAGCAAAGATCCCCACTCTAGTGGCGGCAACGACCGGTGTCGGGTTCGGCATCCACTTCTCTTCTTCTTTCGCTGCATCAAAATCTCGTTTTTGCAAGTTTCAGGTGTTTTTAGCTTGTTGCCCACACCCCTTTCGCGGAGGACATTGCAGTCTCAGTTGTCCCTTGCTGTCATCTACAGTCTGGCGCTTGTTTCTAGCCTTCCACTTGCAGTTTGCAGCTATTTACAGCAGAGCGATTGTTGCTAATCTCTCTCCATTCAAAAAACAATCTCGTTTTTGCAGATTTCAGGTATTTTAGCTTATTGCCCACACCCCGAACGCGGAGAACATCGTTGTCCAAGCTGACCATTGCTGTCTACAACAGTCTGGCGCCTGTTTCCAGCCTACCACATATTGTTCGGAGCTGATTTCAGCATATTGATTGCTGTTATTGGTTTTTCTTGCGTTTTAAGTCTTTCTCTCTCCTCCTTGTTGTCGCTGCTGTTTTTCTCTCCTCAGCGTGTCGCAATAGATTTTCTCTCTCCTATAGTCTGCGTTTTTAGTCTTTCTCTCTCCTTACATGCATTTTTCTATTGCTTGCAATCTCTTACTGTTGGTCGCATCCTCCTCCCACTAGCAGCTCACTTCCAACCCTTTCATTGTCCTCCGTGCCCTTGAGGCGAACATTGCAGTTCATGGTTTGTGGCTGATCTCTTCCTTCTTTAGCAAGGCACACTGGAATCCATGGCTTCTTTACCAATAGATGACCAGACTACTAGGTGCTTCTACTATGGTATCACTAGACATACCACCGATGATTTCTGACTTTGACCTTTGCTCCCTATCCCCTTGGAGTATATGCGTCTTCCACCAGACACTCCTTGTGCCACCTCTCCTTTTTGGGCCACAAAGATCGTTCTGCATCGGCTATCAAAGTACTATGCTCAAGGCAATGAGACTCATCCGATGCGTACTAAGTCCTTACGAGCACATGGAGGATTGATTGGTGCTACAATCTCCTGGAGATCGTCGCAATGCCGGTAGTAGTCTTCTCCCATCTATTTTTGGGTACAATGGTTACCATGGTCCGCGGTTCTGCAGTTCGCTCCATCGAGAGACAGTGATTGTTTGATATCGTCTCCTCATCCGTCCGCTCCTTCGAGAGACAGTGACTATTCAACTCCTTCCTCTTCTTCGGCTTCCCGGTCCACTTTATTGAGAAGAAGCTATTGTTGCCCACTCATTGCTCAGTCTAAGCCCCATCCTTCACCCTCGCTTACTCAAGTTCGATAGGCCACCTCTGGGAGTTCTTCACCACCCTAGATACCTTCTTTAGCACGATCGGTAGCACTTCCTTCACCTTCAGACATTTCAGATCTGTGATCCATAAGTTTTTGGATTCCCTATCTACCTTAGAGGGGGATGATCTTTCTTTGCCCTCCGAGGGGGCATCTACATCTATTGTGACTTCAGAGGGGATTCCTATTCCTCTAGTTTCACAAGGGGTCCCCACCCACCGCTCAGTCCTCCCCACACCTTGGCAGAGGCCTTTTACCTTTTTCTACTCTTGGATGGGGTGGCTTCCTTCCAGCGGTCATCTCACCTATTGATTCCCAGGATCTTGAGGATCTACCTAGATTGGGGCCTTGGAGGTTAAGCTGTGACTTGGTGACGAGGCCTTCATATTCCTTCTTGCATGGATACACGGAGCTAGTGGCTTTTCTCTTGAGGTTGAGTTTCGGGTTCTTCCGTTCACTCTGTCTACTGTTCTTTACTGCAAGTTACCTTTTAGGTGGAAATCTTGGATCTTAGGGATCCTCTACATCTTCTTCCTCCTCTTCTTCTTGCCTTGGTTACTTGGTCAGCATGGAGCCAACTCCCGATGTAACTAGCCTTCCTTCCGTGGATGGGTGGTAAATCCCTAATTATAACTTTATTACAACAGAAAACAATTAATACAAATCTGAAAATATAAATTCACCTACTGATCTTGGACAATGCACACCCGATTGGTCCCAAAATTGGCGCCCCTTTCGGTATTTCTTTAGCTTTATTGAAGAAGAAGTTGATTTACAATGGGATTCTCTCGATTTCCTTCGCAATCCAAACTACTCTTGCTGTTCAAAGTGACCAGCAAGTTTTCAATCTATTTTGCCCCTTGATTCGGGCACTTAATTGGCCTTCACCACTTCATAGACGATGGAAATGCCCCAAATTCAATGGCTGGCTAGTCCTCCACCTGAATTTAGCTGAAATTCACCTTTAGTCTTGTTAAATCCAAGTCTTGGAGCTTCCAATTTGTGGCACGCTTCCCAAGGCTACTGCTAAACCCTAATTTTGTTAGAGATCAGGTCATAGCCTGATCAGGGGCAGCAGGCTGGTGCAGTTGGACTGCCACGTGGCAGTCCGACCTGCAGCAGCCAGTCGGCTGCATTTAATGCAGCCGCCTGGCCATTTCTGGCGCCCTATTTCCCCCGGTTTTTCGGCTATTTATACCCAACATTCTCAGCAGTCTGACACACTTCTCTGCTCGCAGATTACAGACCGGTGACACGCGCAGATTCCGTCTCTGTTCGCAGATTTCAGACAGCAGACAGTGCAGACTGCAGCGGACTTCGAGGTGGACAGCAGGTTGCATCGTCGAGGTGGAGATACGCAGTCCAGCGCACTGCGCCCGTGTATATATCTGCATATCTTTGTATTCAGCATTCTTTATACAGCAGATCTTCATCGTCCACTGTCTCTTTCTCTCTCTTCTCTCTCTGCGTTCTCTCTCTCTCAGTCCTACGCTTCCGCACCGCTGCACTCTGACATGGTATCAGAGCAGTGTTTGAGGGCTGACTGAGCGCAGAAGCAACCTGAAGAGGAGTTTCCATCGTGACACAAATTTGCGTTTTTTGCGTTTAAGGGCAGACAGGAGGGCTGCGCCTTGGAACAAGGCTGAAACGAGTGTGGGCGCACAGGAAAGGAGTACAGGTGGTGGATTTGCTGCTGTTTACTGCTGTTTGACGCAGAGGAAGTTTGAGTTTTCAGCCTACAAGTGCAGGTTTTGCTTTCTTCATCGCCTCCGGCGGGTGAAGAAGGATCAGGACGTAGAAGAGCCTTAGCAGGCTGAGTTTTCCTAGTCAGAGGGGGCTGCTTTTGCGTTTGTGAAGGCATTGCAGGTGAAGATGTCTACAGAGATTGACTTGGAGTTCCAGGCGATTATGGACCGGAAGGTGCCTGTCTTATCGGCTCTTCCCACAGATCAGAAGCTCGACGGCGACAACTACCGCATTTGGCGCGTCATGATGTTGGCCATTCTTGAGTCCTATGATTTGGCGGAGCTGGTACAGGAGGAGATTGACCGGCCCTCGGTAAGAGATGAGTCCAAACTCTCTTCCGATGCTCGTGCAGAGTTGGCCAAGGCCCAGTCTCATTGGGACAAACTGAATGCCAGGATTCGATCCTTTCTCTTTCTATCATGCACTACAGCCGTGATCGCTCACATCGAGCACTTGACGGTGGATCGGGAGATATGGCTGGAGCTTGATCAGATGTACAATCGGATGACCCTAATGAAGCGGGTTTCTTTGGAGGTACAAATGCGGACCTTGTCCGCAAATAAGTCTTCTTCGCTACGGGAGCACATTAACAAGCTAAGGCAGCTACAGATGCAGGTTCAAAATGCGGGAAAGCCGATTTCCTCCGAAAACATGGCAATCACACTATTGTCCCAGTTGCCGCCACGATTCGGTACATTTTACTCTGCCCTTATTGCTTCGGGGCGAGAGTCTACTCTTCGGTGGGAAGAGTTGGTTCCTATGGTCTTGGACCAAGAGGAACAGTTAAAGGGACAGAATGCTTCCAAGTCGGAGGCGCTGACAGGTCAAGCCTCTTAGAAGAAGGGGAAGGACCAAAAGAAGAAGAAGGGGGATAACAAGTCCAAGAAGGACAAGGGCAAAGACTCCACATGCCATATTTGTGGAAAGACTGGCCATTGGAAGAAGGATTGCCCTGACAAAGATACAAAGGACACCAAGAAGAAGGACACCAAGGATTCTGGAGCGGTGGCTGCACCCTCATCAGCTGCATTTCTTCATCTAGCTGTCATTGAGGACGCTTCACCGAATGCTTCTGATGCTGCGATGACGGCTCTCCAGGCTCGAGAGTGGATTGTTGATAGTGGTGCCTCACGGCACATGACTCCTTTATCAGATGGTGTTGCCCAGCTGCGACCCTCGCGTGGGCAGATTCTCATTGGAGACAGCTCTTCAGTATCTATTGCAGGTCAGGGTAAAATGCAGCTTATTCCGGATGGACGAGGTGGTACCTATACCTCAGAGGTTTTGCATGTACCAGGATTAGGGTACCATCTCCTTTCAGTTCATAAGATTTGCTCCCTTGGTCTTCTGGTGGAGTTTGACAGTACTACGGTGCGAGTCCTTGATCGTGGGTCGAGGAAGGTTCTCTCATCCGGATATGAGGAGAACGGCATTTACAAACTGAAGTCTTCCACCGCCCTCTCTACTCTTCTTCTTACCTCTCAGTCACAGTCAGAGTTATGGCATGCTCGGTTTGGTCACCTGAACTATGACTATCTTCGGAGGGCGTAACGTGGACAGCTTGTTCGAGGGTTGCCGGATATAGTGGTGAGCCAACAGCCATGTGTCTCCTGCATACGGGGGAAACAGCATAGGGATGCCATTCCCCACACAGCTTCGCGGTGGTCTACTTCACCGATGGAGCTAGTATCTACGGATCTATGTGGCCCTATGAGGAATGAGTCCCTGCGTGGGAGCTCGTACTTCATGCTGATCGTGGATGACTACAACAGGATGACATGGATCTACTTTTTGGCACTAAAGTCCGAAGCTTTCTCGCACTTCAAGGATTGGCTTCTCTTTGAGGAGAACTGATCAGGCCGGAAGTTGAAGACCTTGCGATCCGACAAGGGAGGTGAATTTGTGTCTAATGAGTTTGCTCGGTTTTGTGCAGATAGAGGAATTCACCAGGAGTTTGCCAATACCAACACTCCTCAAGAAAATGGTATTCTTGAACGGAAGAACCGCAGTGTGATCGAGATGGCGCGCACCATGATGGAGCACCGACAGACCCCTCAGGTTCTGTGGGCCGAGGCTGTGGCTACTGTTGTCCACATCCTTAATCGATCCCCTACTTCGGCCGTGGAAGGGATGACCCCATTTGAGGCTTATTTTGGGACGAAGCCAGATGTTTCTTACTTTCGGGTCTTTGGGTGTGATGTCTATGTTCACATCCCCAAGGCTCATCGTGATAAATTTGAAGCAGCTTCCCGAAAATAGGTATTTGTTGGCTACAGCTCCCAGTCCCAAGGCTACCGACTGTATGATCCTGTCAAGCGGGATGTGTACACTAGCCGTGATGTGCGGTTTGTGGAGATTCCGGCTACTTCAACGGGTGAGGAGCATCCCGTTCTTGGAGATCCAGGGGAGAGTTGGGCTCCTTCGACAGTTCCACTGGAGCCTGTGCCTTTTGATTATGATTCTGTTTCTGACACAAAGTCTACTGTTCCACCGGACACCTCTGACGAGTTACCGCCGGTGGATATTCCAGAGTCTTCTGCTGATGGAGAAAGACGAGGGGAGGTTCGACCTCCTCCCCGCTGGGCTCGTGACACACTCCGTGATTCAGGGATCGAGGGGGTTCCTGAGGAGTAGGGACCGCAGTATGGTCCGCGGCGGTCACGGAGGCACTAGGCACATTCTACGGAGCTTGTTTGCTCCAACTATTGTTTGATGACCCGTGTTATGCAGGATCGAGAGTCCACCTCTGTGAAGGAGGCTTTAAAGTCCGCCCCATGGAAGAAAGCTATGGAAGCCGAGTTGGAGGCTATTGAGAGGAATGACACTTGGTCACTTGTGCCTCGCCCCCCGAAGGAGAAGGTGATTGGAGTCAAGTGGGTCTTCAAGACCAAATACCTAAGCGATGGTACTTTGGATAAGCACAAGGCTCGCCTTATTGCTAAAGGTTTTGCACAGCGCCCCGGGATTGACTGTCATGACACTTTTGCCCCCACAGCTCCTATGGCGACCATTAGAGCTGTTCTTGCTTTGGCTGGCCATAGGAGATGGCCTGTTTATCAGTTGGATGTGAAGTCCGCCTTCCTTAATGGTGATTTGAAGGAGGAGATCTATGTTGAGCAGCCTCCTGGCTTTGGATCTTCAGATGGGAAAGTCTACAGGTTGAAGAAGGCCTTGTATGGCCTCAAGCAGGCTCCGCGTGCATGGAACGAGAAGATTGATTCGTTCCTCCAATCTCAGTTGGGATATCGGCGGTCCAAGGCCGATCCGCAGCTATATGTTCACACTTCCGAGGATGGTTGTGTGCTGTTTGTCTTATATGTTGATGATTTGATTGTCACAGGTGATGATGCACAGCAGGTCCAAGAGACAAAGTCAGCTTTACATCGGACGTTCGAGATGACGGACTTGGGTCTACTCCATTTCTTTTTGGGCCATGAGATTTATCAGTCTCAGAGGGGGATCTTTATCTCTCAACAGAGATATGTACAGGAGCTCTTGGTGTCTTTTGAGATGGAGGATTGTCGGGCCCTCTCTACTCCTATGGATCCGAACTGGAAGGCCACTTCCCATTCAGCTTCTCCTTTGGCGGATGCGTCCCGCTATCGACAATTGATTGGGTCCTTGATTTGGCTTCTCAACACGAGGGTTGATCTATGTTTTGCTGTTGGGCTCTTGGCAGGGTTCATGAGTGAACCTAAGACGGTGCATTGGCAGGTTGCTCAGAGGATACTTCGGTATTTGAGGGGGACGTCTGATTTAGGGATTCATTACCCCGCAGGCACAGATGGTTCAAATCTTGTACTTGCAGGTTGGAGCGACTCGGATTGGGCCGGTGACGTGGACCACAGGCGGTCTACTACAGGTTACTGTTTTACTTTGGGTGCAGGTGTTATTTCATGGAGTAGCAAGAAGCAGCCCACGGTAGCCCTTTCGTCTACTGAGGCGGAGTATCGGGCTGCGTCTTCCACCACATGCGAGGTTGTGTGGCTTCGGCGATTATTGGAGGAGCTTGGGTGCCCCCAGACTCGTCCTACTTTGTTGCGATGTGACAATGAGAGTTGCATTGCCTTGGCAAGGAACCCTGTTTTTCATGCCCGGACAAAGCACATCGAGATCCAGTACCACTTCATCCGCGAAAAGCTTCTGGATGAGACCATCACTGTGGAGTACTGCAAGACGGAGGACAATCTTGCGGATTTGTTTACGAAGGCGCTTCCTCAGACTCTACTTCGGCGACATTCCAGATCCCTCAGGCTTCTGCCCTGCCCAGGCTCTGAGAGGGGGTGTTAGAGATCAGGTCATAGCCTGATCAGGGGCAGCAGGCTGGTGCAGTCGGACTGGCAGTCGGACTGCACAGTCGGACTGCCACGTGGCAGTCCGACCTGCAGCAGCCAGTCGGCTGCATGCAGCCGCCTGGCCATTTCTGGCGCCCTATTTCCCCCGGTTTTTTGGCTATTTATACCCAACATTCTCAGCAGTCTGACACACTTCTCTGCTCGCAGATTACAGACCGGTGACACGCGCAGATTCCGTCTCTGTTCGCAGATTTCAGACAGCAGACAATGCAGACTGCAGCGGACGGACAGCAGGTTGCATTGTCGAGGTGGAGACACGCAGTCCAGCGCACTGCGCCCGTGTATATATCTGCATATCTTTGTATTCAGCATTCTTTATACAGCAGATCTTCATCGTCCACTGTCTCTTTCTCTCTCTTCTCTCTCTGCGTTCTCTCTCTCTCAGTCCTACGCTTCCGCACTGCTGCACTCTGACAAATTTCTGTTGTAAATTAGGGTTTACAGCAGCAAAATTTACAATTTCTTAGCCTCCAAGGGTCCAAATGTTGAGATCTTCAGAGCAAGGCTTCGAAATGGTTGGGAGATGAGAGAGAAAGCTGTAGAGAGAGAAAATTTAGAATTTTGTCACAAAGAATGACTGAAAATCAGTCAAATGCAACTGCTGCCCTGCCACAATAGCTTGCAGATGCAAAGAACTGAAGAAAAACAGTCATTTATTGCTGCTGTCTTGTCTCAACAACCTGTAGATGCTGTCACCTGCTGTTGATTGGTCTTCTCTTGCCCTTGGCTGCCTCAGAAGGTCCTCTAATGGCTGCAAAATTAGACCAGCAGCATCTCCTTCCTCTCTTACAGGCTGGATACACTAAAAATGCCTCTCTCCAGTCTCTAAAGACGTTTTTTAGTTTTGCATGGGCATTTTTGACAAGTGGCAGCCTTCCCAAATGGTTTTTTTCAGTATTATCCATAATTAAATATTAATTTTCAGTATTTAAATACTGAAAATCAATTTAATAATTATTTTGGTGCCCTGAAAAATAATATGACTGGCCAATAATTAAATTGGCTAGGCAACTTCCATTCCCGAGTGTCTCTGCGCCATCTTTGACCATCAGATTGATGTTAGATACCATTAAACACCACTTCTCTAGTGTCACCAACTGACATTTATTGCCAAATGAATAACCTAGGTTAACAACTGGCACCAGATATCACCAAGTACTTGTGCGATATAACTTATAGCAACTTTTGCCTTTGATATCTCGTGATTTTTCGGGTCCCGAGCTCTTAGATTTACTTTAACCCCAGTTGCACATCACATGTGCAACATTTACTTAATCATGTGATTAAAAATTAATCCACATGTTAAGTGAGGTTTTAAAAATCATGTCCTCATGATACCCAAGGTCGAGTACGGGCATATCCTTATGGTTCTCGACACCACACAAAGTCTGGCATTCCTATTCTTCATTGCATGTTTTCATCATCTTTGTATTAGGGTGCTTGGGCAAGTGAACAATTTCCCCAAGAGGGACATTGTCCAAGTGGCACATGCTGCATGAGTATTCTTCAGCATGTAGCATTCCATCTCCATTTCACTCTTCTCTTCTTTCCCTTTTTGGGCTTGAGAGGGGGTGTTGAGAAACCCTGTACCCTTCACCCGCAGTTTGCTCTTTTGGGTTTCTGTGTTTTGCGTTTAGGGTTTGCAGCCCCAAAAAGGGATGCTATCCTAGACTGACTGGGCCTATTTATAGGCTACTCCACTCTCATTCATTCCTCACGGCTAATTCATTCAGCTCGTTACCTCTTCTCTCCAGCCTCTCCATTGCCCTCACACCCCTTGAAAAGGACATTGTGGTTTGTGGTCTGTGGCTGTTTTCATCATCTTCCTTGTGCTATGGAACCCTTGTTCCCTTGTATCACATTCACTCCATGATTCAGATCTTCATCATTTCATTCATCAGAGTTTCTTCTCTCTTGTCTTCTCTTCTTCATGTTTGCCGAGTTCACTCTGTGTTCCTCCTTGCAAACTCTACTGTCTCGCCAGTACGTCATCTTTTGCAAGGTGTGAGCAATTTTATGGGACGCCAACCCTTCTAACACAAGTGTGGGCCGTTATGGTACTGGCCCTAAAGAGCATGCTTGGCTCTGTGGTTTGAAGGTTGGATCCTTGGTGAGTGTTACATTGTTACTAGAGTGATAACTTGATTTTTATTTGTGATGCAATGACATGTACAAAACTAGTGGAATCTCATGGCATTGTGATGATCTTGGCTAGACGAGTTTGTGAAATTTGTATTTTGTCCACATGATCTTTTAAGGTCATTAGAGCTATTAGTTTCCAAATGATTGTATTTTGATTTGACAACGGTTGTAGTAACCTTGTATATCAATTCTAGTATATGGAGCACATCTCCGATGGCATCAAAGGATTGCAGTCCGCTCTCTCTTCACTGTGCAGATTCTCCACAGGTGTTGTCACCCGATTCAAACAGGACAGTGCAGTTATCTTTTGAGCTTCGGCTCTGCTATATCAGCTTTTCTTCTCATGGCATGATTTAGCGCATCATCACCGTGTTCTTCTTGTTTCTGAGTTTCTCTTCTCTCTCAGTGTTTGCCCTACACACCTTGTGTTACTCCCCCCAAACCCTATTGTTTCTTTGCACCACCACTTATTTTGACATGGTATCAGAGCATTCTTGTTATTTTTGACGGGAGTGCCAGCCTACTTTCCCTTCTCTTCCATCCACTGTTGTGTCAAGTATACCTGCTTTAACTTCTATATTAGCGACTATTGTTTCTACTTCATTGCAAGATTTTGGTGATAATCAAGAACAAGAAGGAACTCTTCAATCTATTCATAACATCCAAGTTTGAAAGGACCGTTATCTTTATTGTAAACACAAGAGGAGGTGCGTATAAGGAAAAATCAGTGAACCCTTTTGTAAAATTTCCTTCTCCCTCTTTTCCTTTAAGTTTTGTTTCTCAAGTCAATTTGAAGTTAGTATATAATCTTTTTCTTCCTTTTCATGATCGTCCACATTTCAATTTCAACCATTCAAATTTGAACATCAATTTAATCTATTCACTTCATGACCATTCAATTCAATCCCCTCAACATTTCAAATGCTACCCATTCCATCCTTCTCTTCTATTGCATGGACATCTTCTTTTCACACATCACAAGTGATATCTCATATCGCAGTGGGGGGTTCTTTAAACATAGGTATAACCTTTAGGACCTCTATGTTCACACATATGGGTGGTGTAGATGCATCTAATGGGGAGATTCGCCTCATCTCACACAATTTTAGGATTTCCAACGCATGGGATGCCCTCCCAAGCATTCTTGAATGTAGACTAGTCGCTATCATAGTTTGCTCAGTTGGCTATACCTAGTAGACCTTCTAATTATGTTTCAATGCCCCAACGACAGTTGGTTAGGGTTATCAAGTTTTGGTGCCGCCTCCATATGGAAACCCTGATCCCATTTCTACCTACCTTTCTTATTGTCCTTACCCCTGTTACCTGATACCTCATAGTTCTTTGTCCTCATCAGCCAAGTATAAGGAAAACCCAAAATTTCCTTATTCAAGTTTTCCTCTAAGTTTTTCTTTCTCAAAGTTAGAATGAATTAAGTGCATCATCATCATCACCATTTCAATTTCAAAATTCTTCATTCCTATTCACTGCAACTTCACCACAATTTCCAATCCCACGCTTTTTTTCCGCTGCACCCATATCTACATTCATACGGTTTTCCATATTAGCGTTCACCATTCCTCATGCTCAACCACACACCACATTGAGAGAGTCTTCAAACATAGGTATATTCTATCCCTCTAGGTCTTGTGCTTTTGCACATCCAGGTAGTGGAGATGCACTGGTGGTGGGGATTTATCCCCCAGCCCAACCATCCATAGGGACCTATATGCATGGGTATCCTATCCATATGTCTCAAGCCCTACCATTCTTCCATGTGGCCACATAGTTTGCCGACATTACAATCCCTAGTAGGCCATCCTATACCTTTTTAGCATGTGGACCATCCACAAGTAGGGCACACATCTGGACTCACCTTGCTAGGTATCTCAATGCCTCTCATGTAGCGCCTAGTTATCCCCATTTTTATCCTATGCCACCTATCTATCCCTGCCCTCAAGCCATCCATCCATTTGCATCAACCAAGCATGCATTTATGTATAATACGCATTTCCACGGTTCTAACTTTACTACTTGGTCAAATTTCATGCAACATATCTTGGATCCCCAAGGCTTGTGGCAACTTGTTCACGGGTAGGAACCCTAGCTTGACTCCCATTGGTTTTCATATGAGGTAGTTTGCTTTTGCAAGAGTAGAAATGCCACAGCCATAGTTGGGTAAATGCAAGGCTTGATGCTTGAATTTCACTCTCAAACTCTAATCCTTTGTCCTTGCATTTGAGCGTTGGGCATACCTAGTTGATTGCTATGGGGTTTGCGATTGTACTCAACGTGACCATGAGCTCCAAGAGTCCAAAATTACTTAGAGGGATGATTTGATTGTCATGTTGGTTGAGTATTGATGCTTGATCGCTGAATTTGCCACCATTGGCTTCCTTAAGTCACCCGATAATCAAGTCACTTTGTTCATGAACAAATTACCACAAATATATTTCAATTTTATCCAACAACTTATCTCATAGCCCTAGTTATCCACCTTATATGAGTTTGAGTATCAACTATCACATTATGTTTGGTTGTTCCATAAACTTCATAAGAAGCCCCAATATTCAAAGGGGGCCTTGACTTCTCAGAAGGTGAAGCATGCTGGTGAGAAAAACAACACCAAGATTGAGTTGGGTAGTGATGAGCAAAGTGCTCTACTCTAGGATTGAAATTGGGTTGGCAAAATGTACCCAAAAAGAATAGGTACTATCAACATTGCTAAAAGGTCAGCCATTTTGAGAAAGAATGTCACTCAAAAACCAAGGGTAGTTTGCCCAAGACTAGATCCTCTTTTCCACCTAGGAACTTAAGCACATTAGGTGAGGGTATTTTAAATCCACCTCCACAATTGGGATGGGCTTACCCTCAACCCTAGTAGGGTAGATCCGTTGCTCACATGGCAGCAGGACTGTCTGCCCCCATTACACCTGAGGGGTCATTTGAATGGTCCGCTAATGCCACTAGTCTAGGCTTGGGTGCTTTGGCACTCCTTGTCTCCCTTGAGGATAGACTTGATGATTCCTTATATATTTTTGTGTTGCTTTTTACATCGAGGGCGCAGCCAAAGGCAATTGAGCCCACTTTTCCTAAAGTTCCTCCGATCAAGCGATCGTGGAACCTTCTATTGGTCCAAATGTCGGCAATAGTGATAGTAGTCCTACCATACCTCCCACTTGCGTCTTTGTTGATTCGTACAAGGCACGTTCTAGCCCAGTTTTTGTCTTCTGTTGCACATTCCTTCTTCTCTTGAGTCCTCTCCTACATCTTTAGTATGCTTATCTTTTGGTAGTGGGACTATCTCAAAACCCAACACATTGCACTCACAAGTACTTTTCATTGAAGTTAAGGTGGCATGTTTTATGGTCTTATGTGGTATTCTTGCTCCTAACTTGTTTTTTGCAGGTTGGTATTAACCCTCACAGGACCTACCAATTGATCGGAGCGAAGATTTGGATCGTTTGGTACTTCTTGGTTGCCCTTCCTTGATGGGGCTTCACCTTCTGGACCAGCATGGACCGTGGCGTCTTCCTCTCTCGAGACCAAGTTCTTGCCTTTCTTGAGGTGACCGTGGAGGTTATTCATTTCATAGATTTTCAACTGGATATGGCAATCTCCTCTTCTTCTTTGGATACTTTTCCTTTCCCCTATCGACATCGATATCTTTTGGAGAGAGGGGGTGCTTACATTTTCTTTCATTGTCTACTGGTGAGAGATGACAATATTTTTCTCTTAGTATTTATAGGGTTTTGCTTCATGGACATTATTATTGTACTTTATTTGTATCATCAAGATGATTATGATTGTAAAAGGGCAATTGGGTAAGTGAACAATTCCCCTGTGAGGGCAGTGTCCAAGTAGCATCGTTGCATAGTATTTTGCATGAACATCACCCGTTGCATTGCCCTTTGCATTACTCCATGCATTGCCGTTCTGTTCTTGTAAATATGCGGGTGTACACATTCATCCCTTGTCAGCCAGAGAGTGGTTGACTATGGAATCACCATATTCATGGCAGCTCACATGACAATCTTCCTATTAGTCTCATTTGCAACTTCTATATAATCCCCCATATCTTTTCTCTTCATTGACACCCATAGGTGGTTGGGATAGCTTGTCTATTTTGCATGTGTTGGATTCGACCATCCATTCTTAGCTCCCCAAAGGGCACAAATACTCAATAGGACACAAATAATTACTTCAAAAAAAAAGGTTCAAAGTGGTTCTATCTGCCTTTGTAGGTTTGGTTAGGTGACTAGGCAACCGACGAGCACCCTTTGTCTGATACCTTGGCCTTAGGTGGGACACCTTGGGGTAATTATGGGCTTGAGCTATCTTGATAATTCCTTCTTGGTTCCAATTTTCGGCCTCAGCAGGGATGTTGAGCTCAAAAATGCATATAGATTGATTAGCTCTTTATTTCAGCCCTAAAACTCAAATTAACCAAAGTTTTATTAAACAATGCTTGATACTAGAGAGTCCCATAAGTTGTTAAGCAAAATTATAATTTGGGAGGATCCACTCATCTATAAATAGACAAGTTGCCCACCACTCAGTCCATCCTTGTTTTGCAAATTGTTGGTGCTTGTCCTCTGCTGTTCACACTCCTTTTGAGTGGGTATCTCAGTTTGAGGTTGTTGTCCATCACCTAGCACTTGCATCCAACCTTCTTCCATCAGCTTGTGGCTGTTTTCTACCCTCCAAGCTTGCCCTTACTGGTCAGCAGCCTCCTACACCCTATTGATAGTTTCCAGCGTGCTGCATGTTGTTCGAGCTATCCTAGACCTGTTTGGCACTGATCCAGACTCTCTAGATCCACATTTATTGCTGCCATACACATTGAGGGGCTGTCTGCAGCATTTTTGGATCTGTACAGAGCATGACACTCTCTCCAGCTCATATCCTTTGCCTTCGCCCTTCAAAGACATGAGAGCTCGAGGTTCAGTATTCACCTTGCATAGTGTGTTTGCTACATTAAGCATTGTATCTAGTTATTCGTTATCATTCATTCATCTTCAGTGTTCATTGTCTTTGAGTTACTCTAACCCTACCAAGTTCTTTTATTAGCATGGGCTTTGTCGTATGATTGTGTTTGTTATCTGTAGATGAGCATTGCTTTACACTATCTAGAATATCACCATCTAAAATACCAATAGCCACCTAATTGGTTCCAACAAACTTGGCTCCTCTTTCCACCATGATGGAGATAGTTCCTATACTGCCAGATTTGCACTGGTTGGAACTAGGATAATTTTGGTAAAATTTTCAAAACTATCAATCAAATAGGTATTGTGATTCGTGAACCTATTCTTAATATGAAAACATAAAGGAGAAGTGACTTACATATTCCAATGACCTACATAAAATGTTTCATGTAAGCAAGCTGAAGAGAAAGCTAGGTGCCATAGATTTTTTAGGTCTCAAGGATTGGGATGGGTGAAGTCTTCAATAATCAATTACTTCCACGAGCCTAGGAGGATTTTAGATGTTTGTAATAAGCGAACAAGGAATGTTAGATATTAGGAATGCTTGTTGAAGTGGAAGGATTGTTCTAAAGGGAGTTCAACTTGGGAGCGTGCAAGCACTAATGAAACTTGGTGTGCCAAGTTGGAGTTGGACATTTCCCAATTTTGTTATCTAGGATGAGAACATTTCTTAAGGTGGAGAAAGTGTCGAATCAATTAATGTGACACAATGGGGAAACACCAATAAGAGTTGTGACCTTTCAGTTACTGTCGATTTTAGACATAAGGTGTTTTAAGGGGCATAACCATTACGCACACGTGAGACATGCGCACATATGGGCTAAGGCCTAATAGTGTACGGGCTCGGGCCAATTAATGCATATTGAACATCAGCTTAGGCCATGTAAGTGGCATGTACCAAACTTACTATGGTCTCTCTCTTATGACATCCTCCTCTTGTCTTTGCTGATTTGCTAATCTTAATTTCTGAGATCATTCAGCTCTATCCATCGGCTATCAAGGCCCGATCTCGTGTTGATGCTTGTGTGTAGGAACAATCTAGCTTCCATGTGTTATCCTTGCTTTCTAATTGAGCCGCGTTGGAACTGTTGTATGACTATGTGTTATTTATTGCCTTCTAAAGTATCGAAGCCTGGTTTTAATAAATATATTATGGATAAGCCATTGTCATATGTAAAATGGGTAAAAGGCATATTATACCCAACATTATTATGCAGAAATGCAGACACATACCTTAAAGATGATGCTTGCAGGAATTTGGGGACAAATTTAATGGCTCAAGAAAAAAAAGGTTACAGAGGGGTTGAAAATGGTTTGTATCTGTTTGCACATATGAACATTGGCTTATAAATATCTAAGGCTTATTGTAGATAACAACGTACTTTTAAGGTTAACAGTCAAGAAGAAAATACATTTTTAACTGGTAAAGTGGACACTCTTGGAAACATGGATATTCTTGGCTGGGCACACAACATCTCCAGCTCTAGATGGAAGTAGGCATATTTGTACACTTCGTTTTGGATAGCTTTATATGGACTCGTCCTTTGTATTCAAAAAGTAACATACTATTCTATGGTATTTCACTGTGTTCTCTCAAGATCTAAGCGCAAGGAGCAAGTTTGATGAATGTTTCACTGAGCAACACACTTTGCTAGTGTTCTATTGGGGAACCTCTGATAATGTTTGTGGACAACTCTTTGGTTAAGATTAGTACACTCACATCTGTGTGTGCCAATGTGCATGTGTGTTGATAGGGGAGTTGTGCACCTGCATAAAATGCCATCTTTGTGGTTTTTGAGGTTGTACTTATACCCTATTTTGTCTGACAGGTGGGCCTTGAATTTGACTTCATAAGGGAAGCAAAGTCGATGGACAGAATAGCAAATTCTCTATCAGCTGCAAGAAATGGAAAGCCTGTAGTAATTGTCCCGCATTCTATTCCTGGGATGGTCACAAGGTTGATATTAAACATTGGCATTGTATAAGAAGATTGGTACCTTATGACAAGTCTTGCAAAGTTGGACAGGAGAGACTATTGTTGGTAGTTGTGATTATGGTGCTGCAATTGCAATTGTATTTGCACAAATACAGTAGCAGGTGTTGCTCAGTCAGTGAAAGTTTACTTACTGGTTTTCCTTCTTTTCAGGAGGGTTTTGGTGATGAATTTCATTGAAGGAACCCCAATATTACGATTGGCTGAGGAAATGGCAAAAAGGGGTATCAACCCAGCTGGAAGGATTGCAAAGCTTGCCAAAAAGTTAGTTGATATTTTAACCTTTTCCATATAAAAAGCAAACATGTGTTCATAGAACATCTTGATTACAGGCAGAATATACCCAGTCCGGAAAATACAATGATTGCAAGCTCGTTTAATGTGTTTGCTACTTTCCAAAGACTGCTAGGTGATTCTGCTTTGTCTGTCAGTTGGCACTTCCTAGTGGCCCATAAAGTGCTTGCAAATTGCTGCTACAGTAACGGCTCCATTTCCCTCCTTGTGATCCATTTTGTGGTTATTTATTACAATAAAGTGCTTACAGCATGTGTGGCTTTGGGACAGCCTGACTTATTATATGCAAACAACGTTATGTTCCCTTTTCATGTCAGCCCTTCCAATGCAAGTGCCTCATTGGCCTCACATAGGTTGAACCTTTTGGCGTGGACATCAGACTCTCTGCAAGACTCACTTGATGAGGACCATGAAAGAAGGAACCAGATGACTTTGATGAAGAGAATGGGTTTCATTAGGATTCTTTTCTATGTATCAAAAGAGAATGAACCGTTTGTTTGATCCAATCAACTTATGCTGGCACCAAGGTATCTGCAAATCAGCTATGAACCTCAGCAGTGTCTTCCTGTGAAGCTGTCTGCAACTTGGAGATGGCAGTTTGCTAGAGATTTTATGATGTTCGAGGCAATACAAGTGATTCTTGCCATGCCATGTACCTCTTGAGCAATCGAATCTACAATATGTGACATGATCAAATGCATATTCTTCCCATCATTTACCTGATTACTCCTTATTGAAGCAAGATGAATGCTTACCTTATTAATTTGCCACTAACACTGGTCCATCAGGTGTAAGCAAGCATAACACAAACTATTGTCGAAAGCCTAATAAGTTACCCCTTGTCACCTACTTCTTACCACGTTTCATTTAGCTAATTGACAAGCACTTTAGCTTTCTGCTCGCATTGGAAAATCTTCGTCACTCTCTAGGCCTTTTGGTACCCACACGGGGGAATTCTCTTGTTGCTTGATGGACCTTTTTGATTAATAGCAGGATCATTTATGACAAATGATGAGCTTTCAAAACAAGGATTTGAGTGCAAAGGTTGGCCTCCAATGGTTGTTTAATGTCTGTGCATGCAGGAATATTTTGAAAGATTTGACTGCAGCATATGGACACATGATCCTGAAGGATGGGTTTTTCCAGGCAGATCCGCATCCAGGAAACATTCTGATTAATGAGAAGGGAAAGGCAAGAAAAATATTTTGAAAGTTGCTGTATCATCACATTTGAATTCTGCAGACCGTAGTCACATGCACATTTTTTCTCCTGTTACAGGTAGCACTTCTGGATTATGGTCAAGTAAAGGAACTTCCAAACAATCTGAGGTTGGACTATGCAAGGCTTGTACTGGCCTTGAACCATGGTGATCCCTTTGAAATTGGGCACTGCTTAGAGTAAGTTTTCGAAGGTTCCTACTGCACTAAGGTGTGCCATTATTAGTACCTGTACTCTTTTTTATTCCATGGCTATCAGCTATCAATACTCATTGATAAGCTGCTGGTTAGCTTCCTGCAGAAAACTCGGTATTATTGTTGGTAAGAAAGTTGAAGTTGATCCTGTCTCCTTTAAAATCATGGCATCTTCAATGTTTGATACAAAAATGCCTCCTGGACGGAAAAAAGCAACCCCTTTTGGAAACGATTCTATGCTGAAGAAATTCCCTGTGGAAGTAAGCATTGTGCTGAGTTCTTCACCGTGAACAAGTTTATTTTAATTATAATGCAAAGCTCTTTTTGGTGTGAGCGCTGTGTACTGTTTTGGGGTGAGGTTTGATCTGCTCATAAAGAAAGTGAAAATGACATGGATGTAGCTCTAGTATCTTTTTCCTGATGAAGCCTATTGTATTGGAAACTTTCGGGAATTCGTGCATGAAGCAAGCCAAAATAATGGAAATTGGTTCTGGTCGGATTAGGAATTTGACCTTGTTTATGTGCTGATTGTGGCTCTTACAGAATCAGTTGGTGTAAGTTAATGGGTATGCTTGTTTGCTATTTGGTTGCCCAGCATGGAAAGTTTGATGTTGAATTCGAACTGTGACCATGTGTCCAGTCTAGGATGTAGCAAATATCAGATTGATGCTGTTCTTCCCAATTTTATTTTCTCCTGGGTTAAGAGAGTCAAATGATCACAGAAGCTGCTGTCCATATGGACTCTTAGTTTACCTTGACTACAATGTATGTTTGAATGTATGTATGCACTGATTCTCTTTTGGATTTTGGTCTGGGATTAACCTTCAGCTAATGGTACTCAACTTGTCACAAAGGCCACGATTATTTTCGGACTCATAGAACCTGTGCTTTGATGCTTTCAAGGAGCCGATAGTTGACATAATTATGCCATATATCTATCTTTTTGTCATGATAAAAAACCTAAAGCTTTGGATGTTTGGGCAGAGCTTTCCAAAGGAGCTATTTTTTGTGTTGCGGACGATACATCTGTTACGAGGATTAAGTGTTGGGATGGGCATTCCTTTTTCCTGTGCAGAAGAATGGAAAGATCTTGCGTTTGAAGCTCTCTCCACATCAGGTTTTAATCAACCACTTCTGCTATGTGCAGATCATGTGTTTCAGCATACTCCCTCACCCTCACTGTAGTGTTTGTGATTAACAGATGTTGGCCAATCAAAGGCAAAGATAGGACCTCCAAGGGAGCTTATTTGGGAGAGAAGAAAAAGAAGTCGAAGGATTAGCTTTGTGTCATAAATTGCAATTGATTATCTTTTGAATGAATGATACAAAAGCATCACCTACAGGTCCATTCCCTCCTATGGAGCTCCCAAGGTGTAGAACTTGCATGCTGTAACAGTGGGTTTGTGTATTGGATGCAGAACCTCTTCCGAAACATGCCTTTTACAGAAGCTTTTTAATGGGCAAATGAGCAGAGTGTGGTTGATTCCATCTTTTTCTGCATTGGGCTTTTAAAAATTTTGTGGAAAATCTTGTACTATGCCACAGAAGTGGAAGTGACATCCCTTCAATGTGAGGGCTGGTTCAAGTAAATGTAGCATGTTAACATCCCTTTCTTATTTAGCTTCAAAACTAAGCTTGGAAACCATCTATCACAGTTCTGGAATATGGGCACATGCAGCATGTTAAAAACAATATGTGAAGTTATAGAAATAATAATATGAAGAAACAGGAAATTGCTCATATACACATTTTTGAAACAGGAGATTGCTCATGTACACATTTTTGAAAACATTAAATATAGAAACCCATAAAAGATTAACATGTTAGAGGGAGGTAGATCGTGACATGATTTGATGAGTCATCCGATGGCAAGACGCAAACAATGTAGGGCCATGTGCAAAGGCTGGACTCTTGTCTATGGGAGCTACATATTTGTTTCAGCAATTTGAGGTGGTTAAATGGTCCACTACATCAAAATAGCTCGAAGCCTTGAGCATTTCCATAGGCCTATGTTTTGATTACCATTTTAGTTGTTATAATCTATCTTTATACCTTTCTATATATTTAAGACTAGTAGCTAAATTCACAGATAGTCCTATTTGGCAAACAATGCTCCCTAAGTCTTAAAAGAAAAGGAAAAATTTTAATACTTGAAATTTTTACTTATTAAAAGTAATCCATTCTCTTGATTGTGACTTTAAGAACCTCTCTCTCTCTCTCTCTCTCTCTCTCTCTCTCTCTCTCTCTCTCTCTCATTTCATGGTGAGTTGCCATTAAATGCTTGAAGGGATTGAAATAAAGTCAAGAAGATACTTTTGGTTGTGGGATGTCCCAAGACATGACATGGTTTTGTTCCAAGTTCATTTTCTTATAGCAATAATGTGCCCCCCTTTGTTGCACCCACAGTGCCGCCCCCCCCCCCCCCCCCCCCCCCCCCCCCCCCAACACCCCCCCCCCCCCCCCCCCCAAAAACACCCCCACACACACACACATACGTATGCATGCGTGTGCACACGGGAATGCTTGAATCTAATTGTATTGGATTGTTGACTCCTCTATGGAACTAATCATAAATCTTTCCAATAATACATTTCGGGCTTATTCACTTGATATTAAGAAACACTATGAATCCATACCTTATGAAGGATTGAATGGTTTGAAAGACATTTAGTTTGATGATCACTTAGGCTCTTCAATTTGGCAAATCCTATGCCATCTCATTTCCAAAATTCCCCTCAAATTATACTTTCTAAAATTGTTGCAATAGAAGGAAACCCTTCTTTCTTGATCTACATGATGTTTTCATTAACAATTGGCTCATAGATCACAACTACAAGTAATTGAATGGGCAATTTGGCAAATGAATCTGTGGTGTACCCATAGGATTTTCTCGTTCACCTTTTGCCCAAATTTGGTAAGAAACAAAGATGGGACATTTTGGTTCTTACAGTTTTTGCTTTTTCAATGATTGTCTTGATCAATGTTTCAAATGTGTTGGTTTTCTTTAATTAAAAAATTTAAAAAAGGGGTTTTCAACATTTGTTTCAAAATATATCACAACCCTTAGAGCACTTTGATAACAATTTCATGATAATACAAGTTAATTATTACATCTAAAGGTATGTCCTTTCTCAACTTGGAAATTGTGATCTTCAAAAAGGGGCATCTCCTAACGAGTTTAGCAAAATAAACCATCTACTTTCTAAACCAAAAAGGTTTATTCATAGAGGTAGTAATAGACTTTTAAATTGGGATTATAAGGTCATTTATCTCAAATCATTGCTTTGTAAAAGCATGAACATAGAGTATAGTTATGTCCTTTAGAAAAAAAATTTCATGACTAAGTTCAATATCCTTGATCTTCAAGGCCTCCTTCATGGTGTGTCTGTAAGGGATCGAACTAATGGGTTAGCTCTCTATGTGACTACTATTTGCTTCCTTGATTCACTATCATGCGGGCTATGATGTGTATTTTAATACTTTCTCATGTATATTCTCTCTTTTATATAAATCATCACAACATTTTCCTTAGGTGTGAGTGATTATTAAACATTCTCATACAGTCGTAAAGAATTGCCACCTCCATAATCCTTGGCAAATATGATTGCTAAACTTAGAAGTAAGGTTGCAAAGATATTGCCTTTGTTCCCACACATACTACTCATTTTAGATTTCCCTCACATGCTCAAAACCTTATAACTTCTACCAAGGTTCTCAACTTTTAAAGATCATTTAATACAAACAAACAAACTTTGAGAGACAAAGGCAACTACTGCACTTTGTAGAATACAATGGCTTCTCCTACTTCAAATTAGGGTATCCTCTACATGGCGGAAAGGGGATAACAACTGAGGTGGTCCCCTAACACCTAAAATTTGTTAATTCTTCTTAGTCCTTTACTAATTTGTGTTATTGGTTTGCTTATGAGTAACATGACTACCTCTTCATCAAGTGTTCAATATTTTCATTCTTGGAAATCAATGTTTAAGTTCTTGCATGATACTTATGCATCATTTTGAAACCTATTCAATAATTGGATGATGGTTCAATATAGTTTGTATATTTTACCCACAACTTAGCAATAAAAGGATAAGCATGTTCATTGATTCTTCCTACTAGTTTGTCATTATTTCTTGATCTTAGCAATTTATATCTTTAGGTTGCATTAACAAATTTATGATTATCTAGATTCATTTCGCACGCACACATGCACGCGCATGTGCACGCGCGCACACACACACAAGGTAGGGTTCCCTAGTGATAAGCTACTTATTGTATTGCTCTATTGACCTAGGTTTAAATCTCTCTTTTTCTATACCTATACTAAAAGACTCTACATAATTAGGAGTTGAATCAAAGACATTTTGGTCACAACATGTTCAAATCAAGCAATTGAGCTACATCTCTCTCTCTCTCTCTCTCTCTCTCTCTCTCTCTCTCTCTAACCAAACTATGGATCACAAATGAACTCACACTAGCACAACTCAAAGCATGACTAGGCGAGATTGCCAAGATGAAGATAGCTATAAAAGAGGAAAATTAGGTAGTTTATCAAGGTGGCAAAGCCATCATACAAGAGTTCAAAAAGCCTAAGCATTATGCTACTTTAGCCTCATTAACTTATATAGTAACTCTTATCAACTTAGTAGTTCATGTTTATTGATTCCAATGGAACCTTGAATTGGATTATATATTAATCTTGAGTTATTGTTCTTTTTTATGCACCTTTAAGGCATCTTAGAGGAGGGTGTTAATATCACACACACACACACACACACACACACACACACACACACACACACACACACACACACACACACACACACACACACACACACACACACACACACACACACACACACACACACACACACACACACACACACACACACACACACACACACACACACACACACACACACACACACACACACACACACACACACACACACACACACACACACACACACAAACTTGACTTTTCCTTTTACCTACATACCTTTATGATTTTGAGAAACCTAACCCACTCCCTTCTTTGGTAGTTAGTATTTAAAACATCAAGCTTCTAATAATGATCTGGCCACTATTTTTTCATACTTATCCATATAACTCTACACACACACACACACACACACACACACACACACTCTCTCTCTCTCTCTCTCTCTCTCTCTCTCTCTCTCTCTCTCTCTCTCTCTCTCTCTCTCTCTCATTTGGGAGATTGCAACTTGCAGGTCATCCCTGTAACTTCTATACGAGTTAATTCGTTGTCCATTCCTTTTATAGTCTGCTATTGGCTTCCTCAGCTTATTGCCATGGGATATTGTGATTCATTGCTACCCCCTTCCACTTTTGTACAAGTATTACATCAAACTATTATAGACAATGATTTGGTCACCCTCCAAACAAACTATTGTAGACAATGATTTGGTTGCTCTCCAAGTTCTTCTAGATTCTGAAATGCTTTTGTTATTAGGTCTAAAATATTAATTTTCAAATGGCTTGTCATCATTGAGGCACATGATGTAGCTAAAGCAACCATGGTTTTCTCCTACTTTCGAGATATGTTTCTTATTGCAACTATGAACCCTATGATTAATAATGCTTCTCAAAGTATTTTTGGCAACATCAAAGGTGAATGGGGCGGACTCATTGAAAGATGCTTCTCCAATAACAAAGTAACTAATCTTGTAAATGATTCCTCCTTATACAAAGGAGCACACAAGATTCCTCTTGTGGTACAGATGGCCACAAGGCCATTATTATAGGCCTAGAAACTTTGGTTCTAGGAGCATCACCACTTTAGCCCATGGTTCTAGTAATACCCTCAACACATCTCATAATTTAAATAGGAAGAGAGTTTTACTAGAAGACTATTGTTCAACAAGTAAACACTTGCTGTGTGACTAATTGTTGCAAATTATTTTTATTCAACCTCATGGTCAAAAGGATATTATTTCTATCAAGTTTCATGCTAATACCCTTCACAGTTCTTTTTGTAATGGGTTACTAGATCTAGTTAAGTTAAAAAGATACTTTAAACAGTTCTTTTACTTCCTAAATTGGTCACTTCCCCCAAATATTTTTTAATGATCTTATCCTTAGATGGAGATTTTTCCATCTTTGTTAAGCACAATTTGAGATGGCGAAAAATGAAGGAAAAAGCGGAAAAAGAATGGAAAAAGAGCAAAGGCGTAAAGGTAGCCCCTAAAGCTAAGCTGGGGCAAAAAGTGCAATTTTAAATGAAAAGCGCCTCAAAAAACTCTAAAAACCCTTGTAAAAGAGCGTTAGGCTCCCTCCTGTGCCATTTGTAGAAGAATAGACGAGTATAGGCTTAGGGCATGAAGTAAGAAGAGGGAATTAGAAAAAGGGACCTTGCCACAATGGCCGGTCATGTAAAAAGGGATGGGTGCCCATGGAAATTTAGGGTTTTGTATATAAAGTTCAAAAAGTGAATGAGAGCTCATTCTTTGGTGTGTGGCTAACAAGAGTCCTCTCTTCTCTTCTCCTTGCTTATGTGTGTGCTCTTGAGAGAGGGAGTGTGAGGGAGTGAGTGTGTGGGAGTCAGGGATCAAGAGGGTGAAGCTCTTCACCATCCCCTCTTCTCTCTTCTTCTCTCTTCTCTTCTCTTCTCTTTTCTTGTGCGCGCAACAGCTATGGTGGATGGAGCTCGGAGATGGAGGAGGCTTGAGGATGCTTGAGCTAGCATCTAGGATTGTGGAGCTACTGGCGTGTGTGAGAGGGGAGGCAACTCATTTCGGCATCAAGGTAAGCTCAATACGGCCTGAGAGGATAGGTGAGAGATAGCCACGAGAGCTCGCTTGGAATGCTTGAAGCAATAAGCGGTCCATGGGTCTTGGCAGTTGAGCGAGAGCTCCCACATTTTGGATGCGTTGCTGGGACCAATGGATTCAAGCTCAAGCACTTGCGCATCTCATATTGAGCATCGAAGTAAGGGATTCATCCTCGAAACAGAGCTTGAGATAGGTAGGAAGTTTGGGTTTTTGATCTTCGAAACAAGTAAGTACTTTGGGTTATTTTATTGGTTTGATGTTTGGAAAAGATGGAGAAATTATTTCAGTTTTTTGCCTTCGATCTTTGTTGCATTTAGCGTAGGTTAGGATTAGGAAATCCGATCCGAAAAGCATAAGGTTTATTGCTATAAAATAGGGCAAAACAGGGCACGAATCATGCAAAAATGGGAAAAAAGAGTGCTTGGGATGTTTAATGTCGACAAGTGAGTGATTGGGGACATCAAAACCTTACTCGAGAAGGGGTTTAAGAGCCAAGAGGTCAAGGAAGAGCTCATTCCACACCCTGACATTGAAAGAGAGAGAGAGAGAGAGAGAGAGAGAGAGAGAGAGAGAGAGAGAGAGAGAGAGAGAGAGAGAGAGAGCTCTTAGAAATTCGATTCAATCTTGCTGCCACGGAGCCTACCGCGCATTCCAGGTATATCAAGCCCTTCCCCTTATGCCTTGGTACTGATCTCGAAGCTCTTGTGTGATGTGATTGCATGTGTCACAAGATTCGAGCAAATAAGTGCCTTCATGACCATCGTCGCACGCCGCTCGGCCCATCCAAGTGATCGGTTCCTGGGCCGAGTCCCAGAATCCGCCCTTGGCCCACTTACTCTCGGCCGACTCGGTCCACTAGTCGAGTCACCCTGTCCAAACGAACCCACTCGGCCCAAAGTTCACTCTGCCATATCGAAACTCGGACCTCGGCCCACGTGCCTCGGCCCGTCCGAATAGACCCCCTCGGCCCATTCGAATCACCCTGCCTGAGCTTCCCATTTGGCCCTCGGCCACGAAAACTCAGCCTGTCTGAGCAATACACTCAGCCCATAACTTCCATTCTGCCCAGGATTTTTCCAAAATTTCAGGAAATTAGACCAGACTCGGTTAGAGCTCATCAGCCGCGTAAACCTTCGTGAGTCCTCCTGATGCGCAGAACTCAATTCTGGCGTAGCGAAGAGACAAATTCGTAGGACGCATCCACTTAGCAGCTCGAGTAGGCTATTGCAAGACCCAGAGTCCTAGAGACAACCAATTGAGCCAAAGACCCTGAACAAACCTAAAACAGGTAAGACAACGCAACAAGAGACCCTAAAACCTGATAAGACGACCAGAAGTGGGCCAACAAGCCTATCAGGCCTAAAATGAAGCGAGGGTGCATAAGCCACTTAGATACTTGTTTTTCGCACTCACCCTGAATTTCTGCACTTGAAGTACACTTAAGGACATTTGAAAGCCTGATTGAGCACAAGTGCATGGGAAAGAGCACACACGCACTAAGTAGAGATAAATTGAGGATTGGATGCAATAAGTCAAGGAACTCACTCATATAAACACCTCAAGGAACCCACCAATAGGAGAAGATCCCAAGACATAGATGGACGACCAAAGCACAGAGTAGGACCGAGCAAGCGACGCTAGAGAAGTGGATTTGACCAACTTGCTCAACCTGATCGACAGCTTGGTGGAGCACGAGAACGTGATCATGACAGAGGAAAGCTTAGACCGCAGACTGAACGAGAAACTCGACTTAGGAGTTTTTCCAGAGGCAATTCAACATCTAGTGAGTAGCTACGATGCGCAGCTCGATATGGGCACTGCGCGGCAGATCGATAGAAGCCATTATAACAGGCTTGGAAGAGTAATGGAAGCTAGCCCACAAGGCATTGCAAGGCATAGTGAAATACAACCAAGACTAGCATGCTAGGAGCTTAAGGCAGAACACAGAATTGTACGAGGTACAGGGGGTGTTGGACCTAGCAGGTGCCGATCATGAGAGAGCCTTGGAAGGAGACTTGACATTGAGAGTGAGCTTCTCATGAAGCGACTGCTCGACAACACATCAACAGAACAGAGTGCTGCAACACTAGCGATATCATTACTAGCAGGATTAGTAGCAAACCACAGATCTAAGGGCCAGTCTAAAATCCCAATTGTTACAAAGCAACTCGACAAGTACCAACCCCATGAGGATCCCTACAGCTTTGTAGAGAAATTCGAGCAAGTCTACGAGGCCAACGGCCTCACCGACGTGACTCAACGCTCTCAAGCATTCGGGCTTTGCTTAGGCGACAAGGGTAGGACTTGGTACACGAGTCTAGATAAGGAAGAACGAGCGGACTTTAACGGCCTCAAAAACCTCTTCATCAAGAGATTCTTCGAGCCTGGATACTCTGATAATCTGCTAGTAAGACTGATGCATGTCAAGCAGAAAGAGAAAGAGGACATCCACGACTATATCACCCATGTGAGGAGCCTTTCAAGAAAATCCCCACGGGTGAACGACCTACCGAAAGAGCGTGTCCACCATATTTATCAGTGGAATACAAAGTGAGGAGCTTTATAAGGCCTTGGCAGACAACTCGAGCTTGCAGCGGGACTCACTAGGGTGTTTGAAGAGGCCATTCGACTAGATGACCAGCTAAAAGAGCGGAGCTCTAGGAGCTCAAATTCAGAAGAGACCAACTCGCGAAGTTCAGAGAGAGCGTCATCCTCTAGTGAATGATCAGGTCCAATGACCCAGGACAAAGGGAAAGCCATTGAGACAAATCAAGACTTGGCTGAGGTAAAAATGGAGATAGCCAAACTGCAAGATATGTTGAGACAACCAACACGCCCACATGTCCAATGCGTGTATGTGGCAGAAACCACTTGCCAGCCGAGTGTCAAGACCCTAGGTCATGACTTTGCGCTAATTGCGGAAGATTTGATTACGACATCGCACATTGCAGATTATCGAGAAGACTTCCGTACTCACAACCACACGGCCAGCCATATCTAGTGAGCAGACCCCAACAATTCTTTGGAAGGGGAGCCCCATTGGCCCTTCTTGCGCCTAATGACGTTAAACCGACTATTCCTAGAATGGACATAAACCCTATAGGCATATCTAGACCGCCTGGTCCCTACGTGACCCATCCACTGAGTGACGCTCCAGTCCACTACGTGGAGGAACCAAATGAGGAAGAGACTTACATCTACCCATACGTCTCGCATGACGACGAGGGCAACGCAGTCCTTATGGACTATCGACCAGTACTGGTGATAGCGTTGGGAAGAAGCTGAGGTAGAGGCCCAGGAGGGCAGACACATGACCCGATCATGTGCTAGACTTGTGGTCATCCAGGGCACATCTCATCACGTTGTCTTGAAAGGGAGCAACCAAATAGAGACAAGGCAGACCTAAGGTGCCCTGAGTGAGGAATCACTCATCTCTTCATTGACTGTCCCAAGCAAAAACCATCCTTAAGCCCAGCCAACATGCCATCTGTCCCATTGGGGTTGTTTGGCGTTAAGAACCTCGATGGGGAGGCCACACCTATCCCATGGCGTGTCATGACCTAAGCATAGATAAAGTAGGCTAGCATATCGTTGCCAGGCCCTAGCAACCTCGATACAGTCTCGATCGGGAAGAAGAGCCGTAGATGGAGAAAGAAGAGACCCGAAGCTAAGATCATGCTGAAAACTGAGAGTGCCATGACTCTGCTTGCTAGAAAGAAGGTCATTGACGCAGAGGTAGAAACCTCAACTCCTAAGACGATTGAAAAGGGAAGCGCTAAGGTAGGGGAATACCCGCATCCAAAGCGCCAACTAGAGGCTATCGAGAAAGTGAAGGAATGGGTAAAAGAGGCCCAAGAGCACCTAAAAGATGCTGAGCCCATCCTAGAGGACGAGATCGAAGATCTCTCTAGCATGAGCACACCAGTCCCACCCCCTCGACCAAAATCGAGAGATGCGACTGTGCCGCAAGTGGTATTATTTAGGCAAATCCTTGACACTACACGCCAACAAATCAGTCATGGCTATTGGCCAGGACAATCCGGAATAGGAGACAGACGAGCAGCCAACGACCTCCTTACCATGCTCGTGACCACCCTTGTGACGCTGAGCCTGGGAGACCTGCTTAGGCAGCATCCCACCCTATGGCAAGACCTGAAGCAGTGGGTTGAAGGATCACAAGAGCAAGCTGCTACTGCAAACCTGCATGATCATGATGCAGAGACACAAATACCGAGTCTAATGCTGCACGTTGTGCCTAAGTCCTTCCACATTAATGCTTTTTGGGAAGGCACCGAGATGCATGTGGTCTTACCTGTCTTAGCCCTAGGCGAGACAATGAGAAAGGGGATTGTAGACACAGGAGTGGGGATTAGTGTTCTGAGCCATGCAATGCTTCAGACTTTGGGAAACCCGCCTGTCGAGACCGCTAGGTTCAATGTCACACTAGCAAATGGTATGACAGTGACACCATTTGGGGTACTTAAAAATTGGCCAGTGAAAATTGCAGGCATCTAGTTCTCGGTTGACTTTATAGTCATGAAGGGAGTGGACTACGGTATCCTATTAGGCCGACCCTAGATGCGCAATGCTAGAGTCATCAAAGATTGGGGTAACGGCTTAATCTTCCTTGGCAATAGAACGGAAGCTGTGAGAGTAGGGATGGACACGTGGAAGACCTCACCAGTTGACTTGGATGCCATCTCCACGATGCTTAAAGGTAACACTCAAGTCAAGAAATCCTATGGGCCCTTGTCCAAGTATATTCCATGCCCGGAGGATGAGCAAGATTGGATGCATGTCCTTGCTACGATCGACTTGCCATTCTTAGATCATGAGGCATACGAGCAAGCCATCAAGACAGTTGGCAGGTCAAAAGACACACCCTCCGTAGTACCAGTCTGCATGATGGCAGGAACCCTTCGTGGGCGACCTAAACCTGTCACATTCCAAGTGCCAAATAACAAGAGGGAACTCCAAGAGATTCTGGATTATTTAACTCGCAAGCTAGTTGGTGGTCCAACATCAAACTTCAAGCCACTCCAAGATCTGTTAGATGAACTAAGGTGGCAATGGACCAGGATGCATGACTTAAACCTCATGTACAATTGGGCCCTAGTCCCCGATTAGAGATAAGAGATATACCAAAACCTAGGAGATGATGAGCAGTCGGACGAAGATGACTCCAATGACGAGTACAAAGATGGTCATTCTTTCAGTGAGACGAAAGTGAGGGTGAGATAGACACGGTGGAATACAACACTGAGGGATGAGAAATAGAATAGATACAAGCGGACTCCAAGCCACAAAAAAAGGGTGTCTTTAAGTTAGAATGAGGGGTCATGCACATGGATTGTGACCACGCTTGGTTGGAACACACAGGAGCCATAGATTTCGAACAAGCAGGCCTAACCCAACCAGGTATGACACCAGTGCTTAGAATAGAGTCACCCTCTGAGCTGCGACTGCTAGGAGAAACCACCTCTTCTAGCAAAGATGGCGAGTTTGATTCTGAGTCAGAAGTAAGCTCAAATACCAACCCATAAATACCTAGACCATCCAAGACCAGACACACCAAGGGGGACCTACCCGTCCACCTAAGGCGTAGATGGTTGAAGGAAGAAAGGGCAAAATAGCCTAGGGACACGCAAACGGAAGAGCAAAGAAAGTGGCAGGATCTCCCGAAGAGATTTACAAAATTCAAGAAGGGTGACAGGGTAGTAATCCTGTTGGACGCCAAATGCCAAGGGAAAACGAGTGAACCCATCGCGAGCCAAGGTCAAGGAGGTGAATCTAGCACAAGACGGGGAGACATCCCGATTGGTCTTTATTGCCGATGACTTGATTGAGGAAGAGGAGATGAGTCTTGTTGCTCTCTTGCGAGAGTATCTAGACGTGTTCGCCTTGTCCTTTAAAGGGGTAGATTCGAGTGTAGTGACTCATAACATACCCATGACACCAGACACAACGCTGGTCAAGCAGCACCGTACCCGATGAATCCAAAACACGCTCATGCAGTCAAAGAGAAGATTGAGAAGCTGATGAGAGAAGGATTCATTTACAAAATTGAGCACATAGACTGGGTGTCACCCATAGTCATAATGATGAAGAAAAACGGAAAGATTAGAGTGTGCATCAATTACAAGAAGGTGAACACTGCCACTAAGAGAGACAACTACCCATTGTTGTATACCGAGCACATGCTTGAAAGAGTGGTAGGCGAAGAGGCCTACAACTTTTTGGATGGCTTGTCTGGATACAATTAGGTGCAAGTGCATCCTACCGATAGGCATGAGACTGCCTTCGCCATTGCTTACATAGTCATGCTCTTCGGGTTGACAAATGCCCCAACCACCTTTCAATGCACCATATTTAAAGACATGCTTCGCAAGGAATTGGAGGTCTTCGTGGATGACTTATGTATTCACTCGACCTGGAGAGACCACTTGGACAAACTCTGAGCAGTCTTTGAGTGGTGTTGCCTATATCGTCTCTCCGAACCCCTTAAAGTGCCAGTTCTAGGTGAAACATGGATGCATCCTAGGGCACGTGGTGTCGAAGAACGGCATTGCCACTAACTCCTCAAAAATCAGGGTTATTGTTGATCTTCCATCCCCAATCAACTATAAGGGAGTTCAATGCTTCTTAGGCCATATGGGATACTATCAACGGTTTGTGCTGAACTATGCATTGATTGCCAGACCTTTGTACAAGTTGTTGATCATCTTCGAGTGGACTGAAGCATGCCAACGAGTGTTTGAGGAATTGAAAAAGGCTCTGATTACTGCACTGATTCTACAAGCCCCAAATTGGACCATTACCTTCCACGTGCATATTGATGCTTTGAAATTCACCGTGGGGGGAGTGTTGTGCCAACCTGGCGAACACAACCTCGACTATCCAGTGAGCTTTACTAGCAAATAACTCACTGAGACTAAAATGAATTACTCGACGATAGAGAGAGAGGGTTTAGCCATGGTATTTGCTGTAAATAAGTTTCGGCATTATCTGTTGGCTATGCCTTTTACTTTCTTTGTGGACCATCAAGCCTTGCTATATGTAGTAAACAAACCCTACGCTGCAGGACACATAGCTCGATGGCTCCTTCTGCTTTTGGAATTCGACTTCTTCGTGGTTGTACGGAAGGGAAAACAACACTACATGGTTGACCTCATGTCATGCATCCCCACAGGAGAGGCCGCTAGACAAGGCATTGCCGATGAATTGCTAGACACCCATCTGTTTAACCTTTCTAGTGAGAGAGATTTATTCAAGGTTGATCTAACGCTATTTTGGGCAGATGACATCATCCAAATGCTGGAGCACAGACTGCTTGAGCGGCCGATAGAAAAAGCCCAACTTAGGTGACTTATCCTCAAAATCCAACCCTATCAGTTGATAGCATGCCAACTATATAGGCTAGGGCAAGACAGGTTGTTGCGTAGATGTGTATGCGAGCATGAGATGCATGATGTGCTCGTAGAGGCACACAATGGAATTGCTGGAGGGCACTTTAGCGGAGACACGACAGCCCGCAAGGTGATGCAGTCCCAATTGTGGTGGCCCATGATTTTTCGCGATGCAGCACGATTTGTCAAGCATTGTGACGAGTGTTAGGGGGGACAAATGTCCCGATTCGCACAACAACCCTTTGAAAAATGGGGGAGCGACTTCATAGGACGGATGGATACATGGAGGAGAAGGTAAATCATTTTTGTATAATACATTGTGCATCCATGGAGAAGTGGCTTAATAGAGATGGGATTGCTAGAATTGAACAAGAGGTAGATTATAGTGGATGAGATGGAGTACTTTGGAAACTTGCAAAGTGTGATTTTAGTAGATTATCATATCTTTTCCATGATCATATTTGATGTATAGTGGTTTAAAGTAGTGTTAGAAGGAGCGAGAGCCACCATTCGACGAGGGTCATTTGGATGCCTAGAGGTAGATTCTAAGAAAAAGTGGAGTGATTTTGAGACATATTTGTCTTGCCAAGTGATTATGAGGAGGTGCATTTCATCTTTCTCAAATTAAGCAATTGCAAGCCATGAATACCATTTAACAGTGATTAATTCTTGGTTATTTCAAAAGGTCATCTTCTACCCTAATCCACAAGAATCTTGTTGGTTGTATATTGTCCCTATAACACCTTGGAGGTTTGAGTGTGGAGACCTCTACATAGACCTTTCGGTGTATGCCATGCCAAGATGAAGTTATGGAGTTGTAGAACCAATCATGTTTACAATAGCTTACTATTACAATCATTGATCCCTCACTTATATTGGTACATTATTATATATTTTTAAAATTTTAGTAAAGTCCACATATATGTTGTTATTATACTTTTCTTTCACCTCTACATTTAATTAATTGACATCTCTTTTTAATTGTGCAAGTCACCATACTTGGTCCAGAGAGCATCATGAGCTGACATCACATAAATGAGCAGCTAGAGTAGATTTCCACACATATGTCTCTAGATCAAATGGTGTATTTTCGAGATAGACTAGATACTTAGTTGTCTTAGTTAACATGCTCATGTTCTATCTCTGTACACTTCAATGCATCGATCTCTGGCATATATAGTCGATGCTCTAGGTGGGCATATTGGATCTTGTTGAGACACGGAGCCTTTGTCTCCTCATCATACTAGGAGTTGATCCTCAGGATATTGCAGAGATGTAGATGCTCTAACCCTACAGCCAGTTGGCATTCCTCTCCTCGTTGGCAAGATGCTAGGGAGGGTGGCTCCAGTGGTTGCTACAAGGATAAAAATGTTGTGTCCCCCTCCCACATTGATTGAGTAGACACCCATCACCTGTATTAGCCACATCCATAAACACTATCACTTGTGTGAGACCTAGATAATCTCATTTGCAATGGGTGGCACTTTTGCAAGTGCCACTCTTGCACATACACCTAATATACGGGGATCTCTTCATTATGGTAAGTAGTGTACTCGCAAGTGGAAGAGAACCTATCTTAGACTTTTCTCACTAGGCTATGAGTACTGGGTGGACATGCCCACTAGTGATGTGCTTATGATTGAATGATGAGGGGAAAAGAGTCATGGCACACATGTGTGAGTCGTATCAACAAGTCTTTTGGCATAATATAATTGATAGATGGAAGATATGCTTGAGAATAGCAAGGACTATGTGATAGATTTGCTACATGAGGCACTCTCAGTACCTTCTACTAACTACTAATTGATTCTTGTGTGACAGGGTGGAGTCATGGAGCAAATGCATACACACATGTTGTATGAGCAATTAGATGCACAAAAGGCAATAAAGTATAAGAGAGGGAAGATCGAGTGGCTAGACAAGGAGGATTGGAGGAGACTCAGAGAGGAGTCCACTTCATCTCCTTAATGATGGTAGAGGCAGAGGTGGTGGCAAGGGCATGGCTAGAGGTAGGGGTCATGCATCACCTTATGAGTTGCGACCACAAAATCTACTTGGAGGATTTTGCAAGTTTACTATTGGTTATGAAGTTTTTATTGCTTTTTGTGTTGCTCATAGTACTAATGTAATTCTAACAATGCCAATTTATCTTATTTTACATAGCACTCTATTACAAATCGAAATCCCACCAGGCTTGAAACAAAATATGCAAAAAGACATGTTCTTACCACCCTCATCAACAACAAGCTCTATGTACAAGGTGGTCTACTATGTCATGTATTTTTTGATAGTATAGCAAATTAATAGTTCTCATTATGTGTGATGTCTAATTTGGATTAATGTTTGGCTATGTTGTAGAAATCTTTTGATGATCCCTTGTGTTGAGATGAGCTCCTAGATGGTGACTAATTGATTATGATCTATCTTTTCCCTTCAGCCACATGTAAGGCCTAATGGTGTATACCTTTGCTCTTTTTTGCACCATCATTATCCATGATGATGATTGTTATTATATTCATTATATATAGCATACATTGTTTATTATAATTTTATCCTATGGCTTAGTGTAGTTCTACCTTGTCCACATTGCATTATGGAACATTCAATCAATGATCATTTACTTTTATTAAAGTGTTTACAATTTATCAAATAATGTATACTCTCTTAAATTTAATGGCATAATTGGTTTTCAGTGTAATGTAGCAAACTATGGTACCCTTTTTTTGCCTATAGTTGTCACTATTTTTACTACAACTATCACTATTAGTGTCATTATTTGCATTGCTAATTAGCCTTAATAGTGACACCAACAGCAATGGTTCTGTTATGATTTTACCAATACCAATAGCAACGATTCTATGACAATGATTTTAGTGATGCTTTTAGCCCAATATATTGTAATGATGTGCATCACTCATTGCTTCTTTAAAAGCGTCACTTTAGATGTCTACTTTCTAAAGGAAAAGCTCCTCAATAATCCACGTCTTTAGGTTGAATAATGGAAACTCAATGTTGCCATTTGAAAATCTGGTAGGGAAAATTTTAGCCTATAGAAACTAATCTTCCTTCTATAGGTTCCAGCATAACATCCTTGCCTAAGCCCTTGATATGCTTTCCTTTGCATAAGCTTAGGAACTTGTCTCCATATACAACTAGCTATAAAACATTGAAACAAATATAATGAACTTTCCATCTGTTGATAGTTTTGTTATGAATTTGAACAAAGGATGACCTCTATCAAATTCTCCCATAGCTTTGAGCCCCCAACTTTATTATATAGACTCGAACTATTCTTTTATTGGGAGGCTACATTCATAGCACATGGCATCATTATACGCAAAAGCTACTATTTTTGTCATTGAAGGAATTAAGTTTCTTTGATATGAGAACCCAACAATGATTTTTTGTCCACTTCATGATCCTTTACAAAATTATCATCCACATTAAGTTTCTAGGCAACAATAGCCAAGAAATAGTCTTCCCTTAGGTTGGATGTTAAAGAAGAGGGCATAGTGGTAGTCGCTAATGGCAAACAAAAAAAGAGAAAAGGTTGGGATATTGCCTCCCTCCTCTATCATATTTTGCTCTTCTCGATTGGCGATAGTTTATGTACCTTTTCTTTGTAGTTTCTCAGTGTCTAATTGCACTTCCTTGCTATTCTCCACGATTGAGTCTATCTCTTTCATTGTATCTTGAACTTCGCTCTACACTCTAGTAGCTTTTGGTGTTGTCTCAACCTCTTTCTTCTCCTTGGACTTCTGCTCTTCCATGTCATGTAAGTAAAAAAGAAGGGCATGATGCTATTCTATTATTTTGCAACAAAATTGATGTACACACTAACTCTTGATATGTACATTCTTTGTGGTTAATTTGTATAGGTTGTTCTTCAACAACTTCTTTTGTAACTATATAAGTATAGCTTTGAGGATTCACACATGGATAATTTATCTATTCTTAATTGAGTTAATAATGGAAAGAGAAATTTCAATGAATTTCTATTCTGTCTCTTTGATGAATGGCTTCACAAATGTGAGGTATCCTCAAAGATTTACACTCACCAAGAAAATGTGAGAGATTTGGAGTTGCAAGTGATTTTCTTGGACTTTCATTGGCAAATCTCATTGGGTATTTCTTCAAAGTTCACCTTAGGTTCCTCTTCAATGTCTAAAAAATAAAGCTCTAGACTACAAAAAACCATGAAAATAACAATTTACATAGCAAGCTGTCCATGATGATATTTACCCTAAGAATGTGAGACCATATCATTGTGTAATACAAGCAATCCCCCTAGAGCTATTTAGGCTTATCTACTATAAAAAGACCCCTATCAAAATAGTGAAAATGGACCATATTTGGGTTGCAAACGAGGTCCTTTCATACTATTGGGCCACTCCTAAATGGTTTTTAAATTTGCGCCTAGACAAGACAAAGGGAGGCCATCCTACATGAAGGAAGGGAACTCCTACATGAAGGAAGGGAACTCCTGACACTATTGGCCTCCTACCACTTCTTTGTCATCAATCCCAACTATCTTGGGAATTTTAGAATCGATCTCAGGTTGATTTGATGGATGGATGAGCAAAAGCTAGTTTGCCTCTCTATGTTTAAAGGAGAATAGAGCAATGACAAATGATTTTCAATGGCATAATGCTAACCTTGCATTGTTTGGTCTATGACTAGTCAACCAAATCTTACCCGAGAGAAGTTTTAAAAGACTTAGTATGCCCTAAAGTAAATAGGTATATATACAAGGCTAGGGAAAAAGAGCTTTTTAAAAGGGAAATCAAATAGTCTAGGAGTATTGACAGACATCACTACTAAAATATGGCAATAAATCCCCTGAGAGGGATGCAATGAACAAGAGTTAACATTCATGTATAGGGAAGTACCAAGCATGATGGACTAGATCAATTTCCAAAGGGGAGTAACCCCAAGGTTTTGTGAAAAGCTTTAAACTTATCATGGGAAAAAGCCTTTGTCAAAAGAATTGCAAAGTTGTCTTGTGTTGGCATATAGGCCAAGTTGATTTCTCCTATAGAGAGTCTTTCCCTATTGGGCTTTTCACTCAATTATGGAACTTAATGGAACTCTTATTGTTTCAAGAGCTCTAGCTGTATTGGCTATGCTATCTTAAACACTCTTTCCCTACCCTATGGAGTACTCATTGATCTATTAAGAGAATGAATACAAGATTAGGTTCGACACTTGAAAACTCACCTACTCACCTATCATGTTGTGGACTTGCAAGTGACTCCATGATCCACTAATGCTTGGCTTCTACTTGATCCTTGCATGCTCCAAGTGGTTGTGAATGATGAGAAGAGAAAGAAGATGGCACTAGGATGGAGAAGTGCTTCTTCAAATGGTCTCTCACTTACTCTCTCCTAATGAAAACGTGATACATGAAAGGTGAGAAGGATCGAAGCTTGCACTCGAGAGCTATGGCGGGAGATCAAGAGCAAGAAAGAGAGAGACAAGAAATGGGAACTCCAATAGTCATAATGTGTGACCGGGCCTTCCTTTATTCAAATTGTCACTAAAAGAATAAAGAATAAAGTGATGGTGACGGGCATCCGCCATCTGTAGTGTGCAGTAGCAGTGACTGTTAGTGTAACAATACATGAGCGGCTAGGCGGAGGCACCTTTACCCCCAACAACCTCCCACTTAAAGAGGCAAATTTGCCCTAGTGAGGAGTGAAAAGAAAAAAGAAAAAAAAGACAGTACAACATGTACACATGTGTAACAGGATGAGGAAAGACATCATCTCATCCCATGCCCATCAACCTCCTGAGGAAGGCAAACCGCTCTGTAGAGAGGCTTTTCGTGAGTAGATCTGCAGGATTCTGGTCAGTCGAGATCTTGACAAGGTCAACAGACTTGTCCTCAACGACCCCACGTATGAAGTGATACCTCACCTCAATGTGTTTCGTCTTCACATGGAAGACCGGATTCTTGGCTAACTGAATAGCACTCATAGAATCCGAATGCAGTGTAGGGGTAGCATCAATACCAAGGTCAGCAACCAAACGGCCCAACCAAATGGCCTCCTTGGAAGCCTCAGTGGTTGCAACATACTCAACCTCGGTAGTAGAAAGGGTCGTGCATTTCTGCACCCTAGACATCCAAGAAACAACACCTCCAGCATAGATGAATACATAGCCGGAAGTGGACTTCCTACTATCTGTCAAGATTGTGGGAGAGAAGGAAGGAGTCTCACTTGAAGCTTTCTTGCTTGCACAATGGGGGAATACACACAAGGGTGGAGGCTGAAAATAGTTTTCCTCTTCTTAGTTGTGTAAGCCAAAAGAACTCTCATACAAAGAAATAGAAGAACCCTATATATGGGTTTCAAACCAACCTCAACTAACTAAGGTGGCATACTAACCAAGCCACGAACTAGAGTAGATAAGGATAGCTGTCATCTAGCTATTATTCATGGGCGGTGTACCAACCGTGTCTGCAACTGACAAGTCGGTGACATAAATACACAACGGTCACCCTGGCGTATCACGAGTGGAGCTCGATATCTCAACACTCCCCCTCGAGCTCAATCCCAATTCCTGCACACCAAGCAGGTCTCTCAACTTGCGCAGCTTCTCTGCGCCCAATGCCTTCGTGAATATGTCAGCTACCTAATCCTCTGTGCTGACATAAACTAGATCAATAAGACCTAGTAAAACCCTCTCCCGCACATAGTGATAATGCACCTCAATGTGCTTTGTTCTAGCATAATAGACTGGGTTATTTGCCAAGTGTATACTGCTCATGTTGTCACAATAAATGACAACTGGTCCATCTGTAGACTGATGCATATCATAAAGTAGCTTATGCAACCAAGCTACCTCACATGCAGCCATTGCTGCACCCCTGTACTCGGCCTCTGTGCTTGACAAGGCAACTGTAGGCTGTTTCTTGCTGCTCCAAGTGACTGCAGCACTCCCAAAAGAGAACACATATCCACTGATAGATCGTCTATCAGAAATGCTACCAGCCCAATCAGCATCAGTATATCCATGCAACTGTATCTGAACCCCAGTCTCATAAAATAGTCCATACTGCAATGTGGACTTCACATACCTGAGTATGCGTCTAGCCGCATCCAAATGTGGTTTCCTTGGAGCCTGCATAAACTGACTTACCAATCCAACAGCATAGCTCAAATCTGGCGTGGTAATAGTCATATAAATCAAGCTTCCTACTATGCGTCTATACATAGTAGGGTCTTCCAGAAGCTCACCTGCATCTGCGCTCAGCTTCACATTCTGCTCCAAAGGAACTGAAATAGGCTTACAGCCTGTCATCCCATATTTGGACAGCATGTCCAATCCATACTGCCTTTGCAAGAGCTGTATCCCACTTGGTGATCTAATCACCTCAATGCCCAAGAAATAACGCAGCTCTCCCAAATCCTTCATCTCAAACTTCTGCTTCAATAGCATTTTCACATGAAGGATATCTTCATCACTGTCACCTGTCATAATCAAATCATCAACATAAATGACAAGTAGCATAATACCTTTCTCTGTTTTTTTCACATAAAGTGAGAAATCTGCCTTGGAAATCTGAAAGCCAATAGTGACAAGATACTGTCCTATCTTGTCAGACCATGCTCTAGGTGCTTGCTTCAAGCCATACAAAGCTTTTTTCAACCTGCTAACAAACTCAAGATGAACAGCATGCACATAACCTGGTGGCTGCTCCATATAGACCTCTTCTTGCAAATCACCATGCAAGAAGGCATTCTTTACATCCATCTGATGTAAAGACCATCCCTTTGATGCAGCCATAGCAATGACTGCTCTTACGGTTGCCATCCTTGCAACCGGACTGAATGTTTCTTCATAGTCAATGCCATATGTTTGTGCATACCCCTTGACTACTAATCTTGCCTTGTATCTGTTCGAAGAACCATCTGCATTGTGCTTCACCTTATAAACCCACTTACAGCCAATTGCATTCTTACCTTTAGGCAAAGGTACCAATTCCCATGTAGCATTTGCTTCCAAGGCATCCATTTCTTCATCCATGGCTTTCTCCCATTTTTCTTTTCCCATGGCTTGCTCAAAAGAAGTGGGTTCTGGTTCCTGTATCACCTTGACCATATATGCATAGTGAATGGCTGTAAATCCATCATATTTCAGCCTATCCACAGGATACCTAACTCTGGTAGACCTGCGCAAAGTGAATTCACTCCCAGGTGCTCTCAAAACATCCCTGGTCTTCCTTATTCCAGGTGTAACAATAGAAGGAATACCCAACTCATCATCAATGCTCTGTTCTGAGCCACTGGATTCACCATCCACATAAGAGTGACCTGCATTCACATCAAACATGGGCTGATCAACCTTCTCTTTTCCTTTTCGTGATACCTGCATACCACTACTGCATTACTTTGAGAAGATTCTCCTGATCTCAATTTGCCTGTCCATGGCGATGAATGTGAACCACTGCTAGAGGACGCTCCAGGTCCACTAATATTTTGTGACTGCTGCTGTGAATTCTGTGCAGCATTACCATTTTGTGCATCTACATCATCAATCACATTTACTGGTTTATACCAGCTACTCATCTCATCAAAAACATCTCTGCTCACTGTAAACTTACGAGTAGAAGGGTTATAGCATCTATACCCTTTTTGCTGCAGAGAGTAACCAATAAAGATGCACTTCTCAGCTTTTGGATCCAACTTGGATCTCAACTCATCTGGCACATGTACATAGGCAATGTAACAAAAAAATTTCAAATGAGAAATATCTGGTTTCCTACCAGTATACCTCTCCTCTGGAGTCATTCCATGTATTGCTGCTGTGGGAGTCCTGTTCATTATGTAGACTGCTGTAGCAATTGCTTCAGCCCAATAAAAATCTGGCAAGTCTTTTGCATTGAGCATGGCACGAGATACCTCTCCAATATGCCTGTTTTTCCTTTCTGCAATTCCATTTTGTTGTGGTGTATGATTGCATGAATATTGCTGCTTTATGCCATGCTCCTGTAGGAACCTTGCAAACTCATTTGAGAGGTACTCTCCCCCTCCATCTGACCTTAGGCATTTTATCTGCATGCTTGTTTCTTTTTCAACCATCGCTTTAAGAGTTTTGAAATGCCCAAAAACTTCACTTTTCTTTTTCATAAAATACACCCAAACTTTTCTGCTATAGTCATCAATAAAAGTGACAAAATAATGACAGCCTCCAAGAGATGCAGCTTTAGTTGTCCACACATCAGAGTGGATTAATTCCAATGGCTTCTTACTCTCTTGAACATGTCTAGGAAATGGTTTCCTTGCCTGTTTTCCAAACTGATAGGCTTCACATACCTTATGCATTTCTGCAACCTTGAATCTAGGCAATCCTGCAACAATATTTTGGGCCTGCATTGATTTAAGTCGCTATACATTAACATGACCAATGCGTTTATGCCAGATATCAATATCTGCAACTACACCGGTCCCATGTGCAAACATTGCTGCACTCAATTCAGACATGTCTGCATCCAACGTAAACATTTTTCCCTTCTTTTTTCCTTTTGCTATCAAGCGACCTTTATTTTTCATATCCTCAACAAAGCATCCATGAGGATTAAATCTGACTTGCAAGCCCTGTTCAACCATTTGACCAACAGAAACCAGATTCTTGGTGATATTCGGGACATGAAATACATCGAATAGGTATTTCTTTTTCCCATCCTGCATAGACAAAGGAATTTTTCCAATCTGCACAATCGGATGTGCAGTATCATCACCAATCTCCACAAATCTTGGTTTTTCTATTTTCCTTGCATCCTCCATCCATTCTGCATGACCTGTCATGTGGTTTGATGCACCTGAGTCAACATACCACACATCGTTGCTTTCTTCTGCACTTGTCACAGAATTGTTCATGTGCTGCACCATAAACAAATGCTCATTTCTGTCATCACCATGTCTACTAGAAGATGCATAATTTCCTTGTTGCAGTTTTCCATTCATGATGTCATTCTGCTTTTTATAGCAGTCTTTAGCCATATGACCCATTTTACCACAATAGTAGCATTCAACGTTACTGTTTGCATTTTGGCCTCTTTGCCATCCACCACGACCTCTTTGGCTCCCCCTGCCTCTAGAGTTACCACGTCCTCCTCCATAGGACTGGTTTTCTTGAGTTTGCTGCATATTCTGATTTCTACCATAGCCTCCTCTACCTCTGCCTCTACCTCTTCCAGCATTTGAGTAGAAGACTGTTTCTTTTGAAGTTCCTCCTGAAGAAGATGCACCACCATTTCTCTGCTCCTCAGAAATTAGAAGAGCAATCAACTCCTCAAAATCAGGAAATCTTTCACGAACTGAAATGGATGTCCGGAACTGTGCATAATCCTTTCCTAGACCATTCAAGGTCACAGAAACTAAATCATCATCTTCCACTGGCGACCCAATGGAAGCAAGTGCATCTGCAATCTTCTTCACCTTCATGTGGTAGTCGTTGATGCTCATATTTTCTCTTTGCACATTGTGCAACTCTTGCTTGAGCTGCATTTTCCTGGCTTGTGTATTTGTGCTATACATCTTTGACAGAGTATCCCATGCCTCCTTTGGCGTACTTGCATCGTGAATATGCACAATCATAGAGTCTGGAATGCTGATAGACAGCCAGTACATAACTTTCCTGGCTCTCTCATGCCATGCTTTAAATGCCTGCATTTGCTGTTGATTGGGAACATCAGGAAGAACTGGTTCTTCTTCATTTCCTGCAACAAATTCCCAATATCCTTTTCCCATAAGGAAATTCGTCATTCTAAACTTCCATGCTTGGAAGTTGTTCTTGTCAAGCTTTTCAGTTACAATCTGTGAAAGAGAATCAGACGCCATTACAGAACACTGCGAAAAATTCTGTCACTGCAAAAACTCAGCTTCACCCTCACAAGGGCAAATCTTCAAAACTAACAAAAGTGGTATTTGACCACACAGCCACTTCCTAGTGACGATTTTGCATAAACAGGAACCAAGGATGATTCTGAAACTCCCAATGTCTCTGCGCACAAGCATACGATGCAATTTCTACAATAACTTTTCACCGACCTGTAGAACAGTGGTCGCACAGCATAAAACAGGGCCTTTTCCTGAGTGCGTGCAGAAAACTTCCGCCTCCAAAATAGGCCCCGAAATGGCCTCAAATCAAAAAAATAGGGACGCCGAGGGCTAAAGCCCCTTCCCGCAGCATATATTGCCCTCTTGCTTCACCGCGAAGGGCGTCTCAACCTGAGACAATGCACTCCTGCAATTTCCGGCTGTGCTACCTGCAGAGATCTGCTCCCAAAACAGAAAATGAAAGCAACACTGCTCCTCTTACCAGACCACCGCGAGCTTGGCTTGCTTTCTTGAGCTCCTTACTACGAACAAGGCTCTGATACCATGTCAAGATTGTGGGAGAGAAGGAAGGAGTCTCACTTGAAGCTTTCTTGCTTGCACAATGGGGGAATACACACAAGGGTGGAGGCTGAAAATAGTTTTCCTCTTCTTAGTTGTGTAAGCCAAAAGAACTCTCATACAAAGAAATAGAAGAACCCTATATATGGGTTTCAAACCAAACTCAACTAACTAAGGTGGCATACTAACCAAGCCACGAACTAGAGTAGATAAGGATAGCTGTCATCTAGCTATATTCATGGGCGGTGTACCAACCGCGTCTGCAACTGACAAGTCGGTGACATAAATACACAACGATCACCCTGGCGTATCACGAGTGGAGCTCGATATCTCAACACTATCTGCATGTCCTGCATAATCAGAGTCAGTGTACCCCATGACTCCTGTATCCTAGCTGCCATAGCATATGTACATATCTGCAGTGTCCTTCAAGTACCTCATGATACCCTTCACGGCATCCCAATGCTTCTTGCCAGGTGTAGCCATATAGCGTGCCACAACACCAACTGCAAAGGCAATATCTAGACGAGTGGCGATCATGGCATACATAAGACTACCCCCACTGTGGATGCATAGGGAATCTTGGCCATCTCAGCCCTCTCCTCATCTGTCTACGGACAATCAGTCTGTGATACCTTCACATAAGAAGGTAATGGACAACCAATAGGCTTTACATCCTGCATGCAGAAGCGCTCAAGGACTTTATGAATGTACTCCCTCTATGACAGGTAGAGGAGTCCTTGATGCCTGTCGCGTCTAATGCGCATATCAAGTATGTGAGCGGTCTGTCCCAGATCTTTCATCTCAAAGCTCTTCTTAAGCTGAGCCTTAAGAGCATCTAGCTCATCATGAGCTTTCCCTGCTATCAGCATATCATCCACATAGAGTACCAAAATCAATTAAGAACCATCACAGGCTTTCTTCATGTAAAGACACAGATCCATAGCACTCCTGCTGTAGCCCTGTGATTGCATAAAGGCATCAAACTTATGATACCACTCCCTATGTGCCTACTTCAAGCCATAAAAACTTTTCTTCAATTTGCACACTACGTGCTCCCTGCCAGGTTCTACAAAGCCCTTAGGCTGCTCCATATAAATCTCATCATGCAAGTCCCCATGTAAGAAAGCCGTCTTGACATCCATCTAGTATAAATCCAAGTCAAGGTGAGCAACCAAAGCCAAGACTAAGCGCAGGGTGGTCATCTTAACCACAGGAGAAAAAAGTCCACACCATGCTCCTGCATAAAATCCTTTGCTACCAATCTAGCCTTGTATGCCAGCTTAGGGTGTCCAAGGGTACTTTTCAGCTTGTACATCCACTTGCATGGCAAAGCCTTCTTTCCCGTAGGCAAGGAAACCAAATCCGAAGTGTCATTCTTATGCAAGGAGTCTATCTCAGACTGCATAGCCCTCTCCTAGGAGTGACTATCACCCCTGCGCATAGCCTCATCATAAGTGAAGGCTCTCCTGCATCTGTAACCAAGACATAATGCATCAAGGGCTGAAATCTATCAGGTGGATGTCTGTCTCTAGTAGATCGTCTCACGGCAAGCTCTGCTGCCTGCCCAGCTACCTGTCCAACACCCTGACCATGAGCATCTGCTGCAGTTGTAGGCTGTCCAACTGGCTGTGTGGGAGCTCTCGGCTCCTCCTGAAATATGACCCTGCGGATCTCAACAACTCTCTCAGGCTGCCAATGCATCTTGTCTTCATGGAAGACTACATCATGACTGCGGATGACTTTTCGCGCCTGCAGATCCCAGAGATGGTAACCCATCTTGCCTACATCCCCATAACCAAGGAAAATGCATTTGACACTCTTAGGATCCAGCTTACTTCTCTTATCCCTGGGCACATGGCAAAATGCCTCACATCCAAAGACATGGAGATGCGCATAAGAGGGAGGTTTTCCAGTCCATACCTCATCGGCAACTTGGAAATCCAAACCACTAGAAGGTGATCTATTTATGATATGCACAGCTGTACTAACTGCCTCAACCCAAAAGCTCTGTGGTAGGCCTGTGTGGCTAAGCATACTATGTACACGCTCCTGGATGGCTGTATTCATCTGCTCAGCCAAAACATTCTGGGGGGGTGTAGGGGGCGGTCAACTGATGCTTAATACCCCTTTCATCACATAACTACTCAAAAGCACGTGAGATATACTCACCCCCATTATCTGTCCTTAGGTATTTTAGCCTATACCCAGACTAGTTCTCAACTAATGCAAGCCATCTCTAAAACACAGCCAAGACATCAGATTTCAGCTTAATGGGATAAGCCCAAACTTTCCGTGAAAAATCATCTATGAAAGTAACAAAATACTTGGTACCACCCATAGACTGACAAGGCATGGGCCCACAGATATTCAAATGTACCAATGCTAAGGGCTCACTCATGCGTGGCCTACCAAACTTCTTATGCGTAGACCTAGTCCGCCTGCCATAAAGACAATGCTCACAAGAATCAAAACATGCATAATCAAGGGGCAGTAAGTACTGCAAACCAGAAAGCATTTTCATTCTCTTCAAAGACATATGGCCCAAAAGAGCATGCCAAAGAGATACATGTGGGATAGAACCCACAAACAAAACATGATCAAGGGAAGAAGCGGATACAATCAAGGGATAGAGGCTGCCAGCCTTGGCACCTCTCACAATCACATATCTGCCATGAGTGATCTTCCATGCAGAGTCTCCAAAAAATACATGATAACCTGCGTCATCAAGCTGTCTGGCTGCCATGAGACTACGTGTCAAAGTAGGTACATGACGTACATCCTGCATAACAAAACTGTTGCCAGAAGGAAACTATAGCCTAACATCACCAATGGCCACAATATCAAGAGAGATGTCATCACCCAAGTGCACAGAACCCAAAATAGTACGGTATGAATGAAACCACTCTCAACAAGGTGTCACATGAAAGGATGCACCTGAGTCCAAGAGCCAACACTATGCATACATAGAGTGTATCTCTGTCATTTACAAAGCACTAGAAGAAGCTGCAAGGATATAATCATCATCAACATCCTTAGGTTGCTACATAACATTGATCTCTTCAATTTTAACACTGGACTTTGCAGGCACTATGCTGCGATCGGAAGACTTATCTTGCACTTTGTCTTTCCCCTTATCTTTGCGCCTTTCATTGCGCAGTTCATGGCATTGTGGCCTAATATGGCACTTTTTTCCACAATGGTGACAAGTAACATCTGCATTCCTGCCACTGGATTTGCTACGTGACTTCCCACGAGACTTGGACCGAGATTTCTGAGAATCCTGTCCACGGCCACTGCCATTGCCATGCTTTCCATGTCCATCATTCCTGCCTCTAATTGTCATAGAATGTGACACACAAGAGGCATCCAAATTCTTACGGTTAACCTCTTCCTACAGAAGAGCACTCTCGACATCAGATAATTTCAAGGTAGCTGTAGAGGCACATAATGCAGTGCAAAATACATCCCATCACTCATTAAGAGTACCAAGCAAGAAAAGAGGAGTGACATCTTCTGTAAAAGTGATGTCCTGCGAAGTCAAGTTCTTGAGTATAGCATGGAACTGGCTCAAGTGAGCAGACATGGTCACATTCTCCTTCATGCATAGATCCATAAGCTGCTTCAGCCAATGCATCTGACTTGCTGGACTTTTCTTGTCATAGAGATTCTTGATTTTATCCCACAACTGCCATGCACTCTGTTCTTCCTCAAATACATTGTAATGAACCTGTTCTATGAGAGATAATATAATAGTGGACTTGCATAACTCATCAAGCTCAAACCATTCCTCATCTAGCATAGTTGGAGGCGGTTGCCCGCTGAACCTCAATGGTTTGATATACGATTTCTGCACCAATACCTGCAAAATCTGGCTCTTCCAATAAGAGTAATTTGTACCATCAAGCTTATGATGTTGAAAATAGCATGATCAGTGGACAAACTCGCCATAACGCAAGTTGGAAGACTGTAGACAGTTCAAAACTGCTTGCTGTTTACTGTAGAAAATGACAAAAAAATCACCAAAATCGAGAGAAAATGGTGAGAAAATTGTAACCAAAGCTGCTGTCCACCAAGTACTAGTGAAAGTACAGCATTTCAGAATATTTTAGCATGAAAAATCCATGTCAGTCCGGAGTTAAATGCTTGCTGTAATAAATGATAGCAGGGTACTGTGAGAGTCAATTGCTGACCAAATCATTGCGCCAAGTCAATAAATGATAACCAAGACATGACCAGCCATAAATGGGCATAAATCAGCACCAAACAATCATCAAGACCCTGAGCAGATACCCAAACATGTCACCAAAGCATCTGTCACCAGTGAGTAGGCATACCCCGTGGACAGTAGGAAAAAGTATACATAACACTGGCAAGACCTGACACCGGTAAGTGTACGCTCACTAGAGTGCAAAGCCCAAGCTCAGGTCAAAAGCAATTCCAAGATATCAGTGCATGAACCATGCAACATGTAAGTGTAAGAGATCCCAAAGTCTCAAGTATCTGCAAAATGCTCAAATAGCATAAACCTCCTGCTCAATGTTGGTCAAGCATACAAGATGCTCTCATTGGCTCAAAAGGCGGATAAATGAGCTCAACAGCTCAAGCAAACCAAGTCAAAGTACCAAAGATAGGTAACCAAGACAATGCCTCAATAGCATCCAAGGTCGTAATGGAAAAATCCAAGTCAATGTCCAACTACTCAAGGGAAAACTCAAATGAATGTCGAGACGAGCTCAAACGATTGCTATCCACAGCCAAAGCATAAAGCATTCACCAAGACATCATAACCCGTACTGGGTAGCCTAGGCATAAACCATGTCATAGATAAAATGCCAGCTGCAAAGAAGTGACAGTCAAACCCAAATCGAGCTCTAATCTCAACTCAAAAGCATTCCAGAGCATAAACAAGATATGTGGCATAGTCCAAATACATCATGACATCATACCGAGTAGCCAGGAGCACCCTGTGACCAATAGGCATAACCCAACTGTAGCATAAATAGCTTCAGCCCTGAAGTTTCCAATAGCATATAACCTTTATAAACTGAGCAAATCAGTGCTCAATCCAAGCTCAAATCCATAGGCATAAATTCCCGTATGTATAAGCACCAACCGGGCATAATCGGGCATCAAGCCAAGACCTGTAAGCATAAAATTGAAGTAACAGGTGGTTGCCCTGTTTTGGACAAATATGGGATTGTTCAAAACAATCAATGGCTGAGCTAAAGCAGCTCCAAATGCGTCTCACATAAGAGGCATAACATCCACAAGTGATCCGGTATCAATAGACATCAGTAGAAGCATCACATAAGCCATAGGCATACAAATGCATGATGTTCAGACCTGAAATCTGTTGCAGAATATTCTGTCATCAGAATCTGGCAAATCCGACATCACCGTCGCGTCCGGAGCATGCCACAATCCCAACTTAGACTCTTACCTTGCTTGAATTGGGTTTCGAATGCTCGAGATACGACAAAAAGAGTGATTTTTGGGCCAGATTTTGAAACAGGCGCAAAAAGAAAACGTGAGCTGGCTGGGGGGTCTACTGTCCCACGTGTCAACAATGGGGCCCAAAGGAGGCACAAATGGGAGCCAAAGAAGGCCTACACCAAGGCTCAGCAACAAGCCTTGATAGGCTGGAAGCAAGATCTAGGTGAAGGAAGCTCCAAGAGGTGTGAGCTATGGCTGCCCACAACCTGTGAAAACCCTGTTTACCTAGACCTATGGACTGAAATAAAACTCTGGAATAATGAAGCAATACCTCAATGTCAATGCCCTGATGGTGCCTCAATAGGCCGGGAAGAAGCTCGGGAATTCGGGGAGTGATGGGAGCTCAAGAGAATGAGCTATGGCTGTTGGGAAGGAGACCCAATGTGAGTGGGGAGTCAATGGGAAGTTGAGAATGCCATGAGCCAAGCTCAAGAGTCAGGAAGATGTGCTCTGATACCAATTGAAAGGTGAGAAGGATCGAAGCTTGCACTCGAGAGCTATGGCGGGAGAGCAAGAGCAAGAAAGAGAGAGACAAGAAATGGGAACTCCAATAATCACAATGTGTGACAGGGCCTTCCTTTATTCAAACTATCACTAAAAGAATAAAGAATAAAGTGACGGTGACGGGCGCCTGCCACCTGCAATGTGCAGTGGCGGTGACTGTCAGTGTAGTAATACACGGGCGGCTAGGCGGAGGTACCTTTATCCCCAACAATACAAAATCCATGGGAGTGAGTACAATTCTTGAGTAATACAATATAATAGTTTCTTGAAAATTTACAAGTATCTCAAAATTTAAGTTTGATGAAGATCTAGTCACATGTGTCCTTGAAGTTGACTCTTAAAATTTTGTACTTCTTTTCTCCTTCTACCTTATACTTTAAAAGTGAGGTTTACATTACCCCCTTCTAGATGAGTGCCAATCCCTTGGAAATATATCACCATGGAGCTCTTACTAGGGATAGTCGCTAAATAAGTGATGGTCTTGTTGGATGAGTAGTATTAGTTCTTAATGACATGATAGGATTGTTATTGTGGTTGTGGCAGTATAAGCTTGAGGATGTGGATAAACATTTCATAAAATGGTAATTGTAGAAGATGAGTGGCCATTGACATTGTTGGGTGCTCCTTAAGACTTCAGTTTCTTGTAATTGGCATGCTCTTGTAGTTCACTTCATTAGACTAGATCAATCAAATGTGTTGCTTGATGTGCTCTCTAAGTCAAGTAGCAGTGTCCTATGGTTAGTCACTTAGCAAGTCCTAGTCTATGAAGCAAATAGCTCACTTGAGTTTAGCTTAAACTATGAACATGGCTAGAATGTTACTCTCGAAACTCTTCGTCTTAGTTGCTGACTTTGACCTTGATGCGTTATGGAAAATGCCCTCAATGGCTGAATTTTATTGCGATGCCTCTCAACAATCCTACGCAGGTGTAAGTGATCAGTACCTAGATTCCTACAATCTAGTGTGGGATGTGATCCTACGTAACCTAATCTATTGAGTTGTGCTTATGCATGATGTGAGATAAGACCCTAGCGATCAAAAATTATGTGAGCTATGCCTAAATGTATCATGAGAGTCTACTAGGGAAACCTTAAGGGTTAGATGTTCATAAGAGATGTCCTACTACATGGGGCTTGGTGTGTGGCTAAAGAGACAGATGAGACTAAAATGCACCTAAGGTCATAAGTGTGCAACTATGCGTGATGTTGGGGATTCCTAAGGTGTGATCTATTTAAAGTTTGATGCTAAAATTTGTGAGCCCTAAGTTGATGTCCAACTATGTACTATGAGTAGGTAGAGAAGTATCCTAGAGTGGAGCTTTAGCCACTTCTAGTCAGAACTTGAAATTCCAACTAATCCTAGGGAAAACATACAATATGAAGGTGTAAGAGTTGCAATTTACACTAAGTGTAGTGGCTTAAGACTACTAAGGGCACATGGTATAAGACATAAGGTAGGGGTTTTAGCCTATGTTGGCTCTTCAACCAAGGAGTTATATGTCCCCAAGGTTAGATGATTGAATGAATTTGCAACTGCAAGGGTCACTCTTTACCTAGAGGATATATGCTTTTACAAGAACTTGTGAACTTTACCTTCGGATGTGCATGTATCCCTATTCTTTTAATATGTGTGGTTAAGTAACCCTTAACATGCATGCTCTTGGTGCTTATGCTTGTGATCCTAAATGATCTATGCCTCAATTGGCCATGCCTAATTGCATGTAAGCTTATGAAGGTTAGGTCTAGGATGTGAACCTAAAGGCTAGATCGCCTAAGATGAAGTGCATTGGCTAGATCACCTAAAGGGCTACCATTGCCATGGAAAGAGTGTCAGATACTTGTAGATGGAACCAAATTCCTATTGATCCCAAGTCAAGTCCTAAGGAATGAAGGTGCAAAGGGGTGCAGCTTGCACTTGGCGTAAGGATTTGGAATCACTATGGTGATTGTGGGTGGTGGATATCTAAGTGTGTACTAGGGGACCTAGGGCAATGTGCCCAAGTGCACTTATCTTGGTGTTGTGGAGTAGACTACCTCAATGTGGCCTAGTGTGCATTAATGGTATGGTGCATTTATTTATGTGTGATGGCTAGTGCAGTGTGTGACTAAGCTAGTGTGATGTGTGTTATGAATGTGGTTGTAGTGGAGGTGTGGTGTAGCTTAGTGTGTTGTGTAATGTGTTAATTGAATGTCTAATGTGACTAAGTGTGTGGTGTATATGGTGTCTATAATATCCTATGTTTTCGTGTGCCTAGTGAGTGTGCATATGGTTTTAAGTGTCTGTATAGTGAGGTGTTGCAAGTGTGAGTTGTGTGTATCGAGTGTGACACATGACACATGTTTTGTGACAATGCCTAGTGTATCTAAGGCTATTGTGTGAGTTATGTGAGGAACATATTGAGCACATGTCTATAGGGTGACTAGTTGTGAGTGTAGTGTCTAAGGCTTGTATGACTACTGAGTATTGTGTATGTGGGTTTGAGTGGGATGCTTGCATGATTAGTGTAGTATGCATGATGTGGGGTGTATATAGCATTTGTGAATGGAGCATACTAACTAGTGTGAGTTGTAAGAGGGAAGCAATGGTGGGGGCATGAGATAGAAGCTATGGAGTGCAAGAGGGTAGAGAGAGAGAAGCACACAAGAGAGTCGAGTGGGTGCAATGAATGGTACCCTTATTTTTTGTTATCCTCACCTATATATGACTTATACAATATGTACTTATACAAGGAGTGCCTGCTCAGCCACCTACTCAGCCATTGGCTATTGGCCTTTACTCTACAAGGGTTTTTAGACATCTAGATAAGTTAAGCTTTGTCTCTAGACTATGTTGTGATTACTAATTATCGAGAACCTAACATTTCCTTGGATTGAAAAGCACATGCCCTCAATTGATAAAACAAACTAAACTACATGGGGATGACCAACCATATCCTAATGCTATCTCATGTGATGAATATTCACTACATCAAAATATTTATGTACTACCTCAATGCAATTAATTTGTATGTACCCTTATGAAAAAAAAGGCAGTCATGGATTGAAGGCTTTAGTTATGGCCTTGGAATTGGGTCCATTACCAACTTGAATACATTTAAAGAGGCTTCTCACACTTTTGAGAAATAGTCTTACATGCTCTCCTCCTCTTGCTACTCAATATTCATCAATTGAACTATGAGGTTATCACCGTAGCTGGCTTCTACAGAGCATTTAATAAAGAGGTCATTGAGCTGTATGAATGAGGATTTTTTTGTGACACCACAAGCCTAGTGTACCAGATTTGCCCCTTTTCTTTGAGGCATAGTCCAAATGCTTATGCTTCCTTGGCATCACCCACCATAAGGTTATTTAATTAGTCGAGTTGCTTGAATTGTTCCATGAACTTGTAAGGGTTGTCCCTAGCTTGATGTTTATTCAACTTCTTAGCTTGTAACAAAAAAATTTCTTGACCTTTGTTCCCAGATTTGTTCTGCCTTCTGGTTTGAGGGTTTGAGCAATGTGCATATGTATTTATAACATATCTATGTGGTTAAAAACAAGTGTCGCTCCATGAGATCCAATAAGGAATCTTGTGAGAATCCTATGGCTTTGGCATTCAACAACATCCTTTGGATGCTATCCACCTTTGCTTTGCATGGTTACAAGTTGCTATTGAGTATCATTGTTGATGTCCAATTAATGATTGAGTGTGTTTGTACCTTGCCCCTATAGTTCAATGGATTATGGGTTAATGCACAAGTGCATTGCAAGGTTTCACCTTTCTCCCTCCTCTTTCCCTTTGATCCCCCTTGCGAATAAGATGGGTATTAGAGAGAGAGAGAGAGAGAGAGAGAGAGAGAGAGAGAGAGAGAGAGAGAGAGAGAGAGAGAGAGAGAGAGAGAGAGAGAGAGAGAGAGAGAGAGAGAGAGAGAGAGAAGAGACAACAATGAATGTGTATGTTACTCTACATGTAAGGAGGTGTGGACATGTATGTGTGCACTAGGATACATTAGTGCATATGGGATACACAATACATGTACATTATTGCATTATGCACTATGGTGGGATTAACCTAGTATTGAGTTGTGTGTGCATAGGTGTAAAGCTACATGCACAATGGTATGCAAGGAGGATGTAGGTGTCTGTGCACTAAGGTGTGAGGGTGTATGCAAGGGTATAGTGCACCAGGTTAGTGCACAATGTATGTAGGTGTAGTGTTCTAGGGTAACTGCACAAGGGGGTTAAACTAGGGTGTAAGGATGAAGCTAATGCACTATGTAGTGCAATAAGATGCAGGGTGCAATGAAAGGGGTACTACATGACGATGGTGTGGATTGTGGTGTGCACATGCACTAGGTTGTGTGTGTATGCATGTGTGCTAGTGTAGTGAACTATGCATGACAATTAGTAAATTGATTTATGAGACAAAAGTAGAGAGAGAGAGAGAGAGAGAGAGTGTGTGTGTGTGTGTGTGTGTGTGTGTGCGTGTGTGTGTGTGTGTGTGTTAACATCTACAAAAGTCCAAATCAACTTTTGAGACAAAAGTAGATACATTTGAAGTTCAAGAAATTGTCATGTTTCCAAGTAGAAATAAAGAAACTATAAATCTTTAAAAACATCTACCTAGGAAACAACAAATAATTGAGGGGGGGGGGGGGGGGTGTGGAGGGAGGCTAACTTGACAACTGTCGAATGCCACCTTAAGCCACTACACTAGGATACTTGCCCACTAATTGTGAAAGAGAAATTAGACCACTTGCCTATATGCATGTGTGTGCACACACACAGACACAAAATTTTATTAATATCTCTACAAAATTATGAGATAAAAGTACATTTTAAGAGCATTTGAAGTTCAATGAATTGTCATGTTTCCCAAGTAGAAATAAATAAATTATAATCTTAAAAAACATCTAGCTAGGAAATAGCAAATAACTGTGAGAAAGAGAGATGAAATCCATAGTTATTGAATGCCCCTCAAGCTACTGCACTTGAATACTTGCCCACTTGTTGTTGAAAGAGAGGGGGGGTTAGCTAGATCATTGCCATGTTGACATGACTTCCTTGCTATCAGAGAGAGAGAGAGAGAGAGAGAGAGAGAGAGAGAGAGAGAGAGAGAGAGAGAGAGAGAGAGAGAGAGAGAGAGAGAGAGAGAGAGAGAGAGAGAGAGAGAGAGAGAGAGAGAGAGAGAGAGAGAGAGAGAGAGAGAGAGAGAGAGAGAGAGAGAGATGTGGGGAAAGGGAGTGAGTTGTATGGCTCTCAAATAGAGACATAGTGCATAAAGACCCTCTCCTACTCTTCTATTGTTGTTGTGCCAAACATGATAGTATGCCTAGTGCACTATCAAAGCTTCATCTTAGCATGGATCAAGATATGACAAAGGGGGCGGAGAGAGAGAGAGAGAGAGAGAGAGAGAGAGAGAGAGAGAGAGAGAGAGAGAGAGAGAGAGAGAGAGAGAGAGAGAGAGAGAGAGAGAGAGAGAGAGAGAGAGAGGTGACCCAACTATCAAGCAAAAAGGAAGTGAGAGAGAGTAGAAGGTGGAGAGGGGGGAGAGAGAGAGATCTATACCATCTATATAACATTAAAAATTCACTAATCTACCAAACCTTACATCGATCCTACATGGCACTTACATGGTGTTCCCAAAACTCTTCTATCCAATTATGCTTTTCTAGTAAGTATATATGCAATGTGCAAGGTGGTTAGGCTAGCTATTATCTCTCCTACACATGGGCTAGGGCCCATGCTACTCCCCCCTCTCCCTAATGCTAGCTTTTTTCTATAGCTTCTAAGACCCATTTGGAGCCCATGCACACCTAAATAAATTTCACTTGTACATGTTTACATTGTCACTTTTAATAGTGCATGATTGGTTTGTTTGACCACTCTTAAAAATGGTGGTACTCCATGAACTTGGAGAAGTTCAAAGGCTTGGCAATCATTGATTGGTCGAAATCATGTTCTCTCTCTTAAAGACCTTTCTCTCACTATCCTCTAAATAGCTCTCTTTCACCTCAAGCACCCTCTCTCTCATTGTTGGCACAAGTGGGTTCCTTGTGGAGTCCATGTGTGGTTAGCCTTGGTTCTTTCACACTCCCTTTGCTTGTTTAAGTCCATCAACTTAGGCATAACATGGCCCTCTTTAATGACATCCTCCCTTTCTTTCATTTTTTCTTGTTTTGGACCACCCCAAGAGGAGGTCTCTCTCTCTCTCTCTCATGATAGTCTTTTCTATAGATTGTTAGACCCATTTAATGGCACCCTCCCTTTCTTTCATCTTTTCTTTTTTGGACTTGTTGGGGGGGAAGGGGGGTGCTCATATTGTATCTAATCCCCCTCTCTCTCATGCAAATGTAGGGTCACAAAAACCAATTTGTTCTCTCTCTCTCTCTCATATATATATATATATATATATATATATATATATATATATAAACACACATGTATGTATGTATGTATGTATGGTCATAGGGGTATAGAGGCAAGGGCATCGCTACGATAGAGGCAGATGTGAGGGTGTGGAGGCCACTACAAATGGTGCACTAGATCATGATCTACCTCTTTGACACCCTCATGAGCTTCTCTTTTACCATGTTTACCAATTCATTGCTAACTACTATTGCTCGAATCACCATGTTGGAAAGAGGAAGGGAGGTAAAGCATCCTAGTCTTCTATGCTACATCATGTCATGTGATTCCTTTGTTGTTGGTATTGCTACATTCATGAAACAATTGGATCCTATTTTTTTGTTGTCTCTATAGGTCCTTGCTAATTGGTGCTACATTTATTGGATGTAAATCCTGTCACATATAGTAGCTGAGCCTTTTCATTCACAATTGATGTGGAGAATTTTCTTACAAAGAAGCAAATTGGCATCAAATGTCACACTCTATCATATAGCCACAACTCAAAATGAGAAATGTGAGTATTTGAGTCTATGTGTTTTTTGGTACACCTTGTGCTTATGCCCTTTGAGTAGCTTGATCTTTCTAGAATGTGGATAATGATTTTTGTATGCTAAATGTTCGCATATGCAACACATCGTAGGCATCACATGTATGATGAATGATGGAATCTCAAGGTTGCACATACATTAGGCATCAAATTCACAAGAATCCTACCTGAAAATTGAGAGAGAGAGAGAGAGAGAGAGAGAGAGAGAGAGAGAGAGAGAGAGAGAGAGAGAGAGAGAGAGAGAGAGAGAGAGAGAGAGAGATTAGTTTTTAAATGTATAACAAACTATAAATGAATTGTGCTTGTTATGTTACATAAAATAATTGTGAGAACTCACTACAAGTGTTATATATTCTTAATGATGATATCAAACATCAAAGAAATTTTGGTGATATATGTGAACCAATGTGTGTTACACTTCAGTGTAGTGTGATAATTCATTATGTCATTCCATCTCTAGCATTGTATATTATCTATATCAAGTGAGTTATATTATGTGGCTATACTATGATTCTACATCGTGTTGTACCATCCTTCGCATTGTATGCCTTCCATGCTCATCAATGTATTCATCTTATTTGTGCATATGTGGGCAAAACATTTTGATATTTATGTTGTGGTATAAATGCGTGGGACACTTTTGAAGACCATAACTTCAAGCCTTAAAACATTGAATGTAGCATCTGAGATGTAAATAGTTAGGTTATGGGTATCTTGAAAGTCATCAAACAAACAATATGATAGTCATTCTCTTAACATTCAATGATTCTCCACCTACTTGAGTATGCATGTGTTGATGCATTGTGTGCACACATTCTATGTGCATACAAGTCAAAGGATTTGGTAGTAACTTTGCAATTCATGCCAAGTATACACATGCATGCACTCACACATATACACACACATATGCACGTGCGCATGCACATGCACATGCACACACATAGAGGATTATGACATAGCTTGGATATACAAAGACATCTATAAATACATTTTTTTGGAGGTATGTGAAGTTGAGGTGAGAAAGGTCTACATGTATTATAGATCCCCTTATTTCAATTGCTTTGGTACTTCTGTGAATCAAGGTGAAGTTGCTTTTGCACAAGGTGAACACATGAAGCACACATAGGTACATTCTAAAAGCACAAAATTATATAAGTTCATCTATCTATATTCAAAAGGACATTGTGCTGAAAGCCATCAGAGATGCAACTTCACACATCAAGTAATAACCTCCAATCAAATGAAAAAGCTAGGAAGGCTCGCATCTGCCTCAATGGCCCTTTGAAACAGGAAGATGAGGTTGTATTGGTAAGGAAATCATGTAACTTATTGAAGGGTATTCATGGGGCATTACATGCAAGACTAGATTTTGTTGAGGATCACCTCCATGCTCATCTCAAACAATACATGACAAGTGTGGAATCATGCAAGCAACGATGGGTCCATGGAGAAAAAGGGCACATGCCACCTCTACCCTGCTCAATGTTGAGAGAGATGAGCTACCCTCTATGTGCAATGACACAAATAGTGAAGAATGCACATGTGCAAAAAAAACAATGGGGTTTGATAGATAATACTCGCAATGGCAGGGCTTCACCCAACTTGTCGTGTGAAGAGGAAAAGCTATAATGCTCCTAAACCGAAGGACCACTACACTAGCTCTAGTGATGAGGAAATCATTCACAAATTAACTCTACTATAGAAAATGCTAGCATCCCCCATCTTTAAGAGGAAGATCTAGAATATGTTAAGGGCTAGGTTGAACGAGGTAGGAGTGGGGTGAGTGGGGGTGAGTTGCCCCTACTCCCACACTATCGCACAGCATAGGAGTGGGGTTTCTAGGCTTTTTGTAGACTTGTGAATCCCTTGCTAGCACCTTTGGGGAAGAGGAAGTTTATAAAGTATTAGGAGTGCTATCCAATTGTTATTCACTGACACCTTTTGTGTATCTTTTGGCACCAATAGCGTTGAGCCTTCACAAGTGATCTACCATTAATATAGTTTAAGATGTCACTTTATTCCATAAATATAGTCCTCCTTGGAGCCCTATCAAGCACGCATCCATTGACCTACGCATTAGCAGGTAGCATAAGTAAGTCTCATGGACACAGACAAGATGAGAGTTTGCAGTGGCTCCCACTGCCAGCAAAAGCAGAACTCCATGTGGAAGGGGAAAAATGCAATGGGAGGAGAGAGAAAATGCATTCGAGGTGCAAGGAATAATGACTACCAACCAATGTGTGCACTGCACAACAGCATGGGTCCCTCCAAGTTAATCGAGCAAACCTTAGTCCCTTCCATTTTAGTGATTACTCAACTAATTGGCTAAAATCCCTATTTTTTAGGAAATAAGTTGAACTCACTTAAGTCAATTTGACTTATGTGTGGCATGACTCTTACTTTTTTGTAATTCTCGTGTGACCACTTGTGATCTTTGCATGATGAAAGACCCATTGGAATCCCATTGCCCTTTATGGGACCTAGCTATTAACAGTGAGTAACATGTGTGTGTGTGTGTGTGTGTGTGTGTGTGTGTGTGTGTGTGTGTGTGTGTGTGCGCGCGCGCGCGCTTGTGTGTGCGTGCGTGCGTGCGTGTGCGCGCACGCGTGCGTGCATGTGTGTGCGTGCATGTGCGGGCGTGGGCGTGTGCGCGCGCGCGCGTGTGTGTGTGTGTGATGCACACAAAGCTTGTCGCTTTGTATATTTTTTGCTCTTCTAAAAAGTGATAAGTAAAACCCTATAAGGGGCTTGCCAATTCTCTAGAATGAATAGTAGCTTCGCCCGTTTCACACTCGAACAGTGGACAAAAAAGCATGAAAACCTTTGTTTAGGAGATATTTTACAAAATGTCCATATGGTTTTCACACTTGCCTAAATACCGTAATGGTAAAGTTTCAGCTTGTGAACTAGAAGGTTTATGATTCGAATCTCATAGTAGCTACTCATTGATTTAACAATTTTTCAAGTGGACTTGGTCATGGTGTCCTTACCGGTGGCGGGCTTGGATAGAATGTGTGCAATTGTGTCAGATTTCTATGAATGACCATTTGAACAAAAGTCTGAAACCATAATTTTATTTTGAGCCCACTCATTCATGGCTTTTTCACTTGCACAAAGTTGGGCCGATGAATGTATAACTACCCTTACACTATCTTTCTCCTTTCTATATACTATTTGAAGGTTTGGTTTGGGGATCTCAAAGTAGCTAAAAGACTCCCAATCCCATGTAGTACAAGGAGAAGTTTGGTATTTAAGAAATAAAGAGGACTTTTTCTTGGAGGGTGAGAGTGGGTGTAATATTCTCTCTCTCTCTCTCTCTCTCTCTCTCTCTCTCTCTCTCTCTCTCTCTCTCTCTCTCTCTCTCTCTCTCTCTCTCTCTCTCTCTCTCTCTCTCTCTCTCTCTCTCTCTCTCTCTCTCTCTCTCTCTCTCTCTCTCTCTCTCTCTCTCTCTCTCTCTCTCTCATATAGATTAGCAAGCAAGCCAATCATGGAATGCATAAGCAATAGTAGACGAGCAAGGGTGCAAGTAAGGCCAACCAAGGGAGGCATAAGCAACTAGAGGTAAGGGGGGTGCAAGAATGTCAATTGTGGGAAGCATGCATTGTAGCAGGCAAGCAAGTAGAGCCCCAACGCGATAGTGACAGCAAGAGGTGAGCGACAACATCTAAAAAAATTTCTTAAAATGAGAAAATGCTCTGCATGCACTCTACATACACACAAACACATATATCTAGATATATGTATGTATGTCCACCATAAAACATCATAGTAAATCTCTATTGCAAAATGAGGAACTCTCTTCATCATTGTCCCCCTCTTCTTCCCTCTGAATTGCACAAGGATCCAAGAAATTTGTTTCGTTTGACATGAGAAGGGGAGAGAGAGAGAGAGAGAACACACAATTTAGTAATATTCTCTCTCACAATTCGATGCTCAACAAGCAAGAGCGATGCCAAATTTCATTAGAAATACAATGATTGGGATTGTGAGGGCCTCTCATTCATTATCCCCTTCCTCCTCTTGGAGCACCCCCCCGCCCCCAAGATACACAGATTTTCCATGCTACTTTATATGGATACAAAAGGAAGGACTTTGTTTAGCTTCATTCAGCCACTCAAATAAATATGGGTTTGTTAAGCACAACTTCTAAGACCAAAAGTTTGTGCTTTGTGAGCCAAACAAGTTGATGTAGGTTTGTGGAGACATGGCTTCTAAGAACAAATGATGTGCTTTCTAAGTGCATTTTAGGTTTAGTATGCTTGGAAGAAACCATTTCAAAAGCTAAAATAGTGCTTCACATGATTATGCTATGTAGGAGCAAGGCCCTTACTACCACTTCCTTCCCCACAAAAACATTCTCATAGAACTTCACTAAGCTCACCACAACAACATTCTTGTGGGACTTTAGCCAAAGCTTGGTGATCCCATGTGACATCTTGCCAAATCTAGCACATTCTTTGATTTTCAATGTGACTTCTATATTTGGACTTCATATGACAAATAGTATTGAGTGGACATAAAAGTCTATGGTGTGAACATTGAGAAATGACATTAGTTATGGTTTTGTGGCATGCACACATGAGCTGGCTACTCAATTGGCCCATCGAACTCGGTACTCTCTAGGTGGACTCCACAAGTATACTTGACAAAGAGACCATGGGCAAGCATCTATTTTGGTCCATCTAGTGCAACAATAATAGTAGTAGCTCCAACATCTAGTTGGCCTAAAAACCCTAGCTAGCTAGGTGCCCTCATATTTGATTGAAGTGCATGCATGGTTGCATTGAGCACACGTAGTTTAAAGTGACCCCCAAAAATAGTATTGGTTAAACATATCCTATTTGAGCAAGATCAATATATATAATATTTGTACAGCATCAGAGGTTTATCAAGTTGTATGGCCACTCTACTTCCATGTATTGCCTTCATCTCTTGCTCCTATTAATGTTGTTATGATCGTGATACCTTCTAAATTTGCAAGTCTCATTCTCTGTCTATAGTATAATAAACATAAAGATGATTATTCACATACTTCTCTCCCTCATCCAATAATGTCATCATGTTGTCTATTCATATCTTCACAATGATATTTGACCATAGACTTGAAGAGCTAACAATATTATAGGACTGTTCGTGTAGTGTAATAATTGGACATTTGACATGATGCATGAAGTATTTTTTCATAGTTAATTCCGTCTATGCTCTTTTTAAAACTTAATTCCTTAATTCTATATACAACTTGGTGCCTCAAGAGACACTTTTAACTTCTATTTCTAGATTTTTGTCTTAATAAAGCAACCAATTATTACAACTTAAGTATTGAATTAAGAAGGGTCACATTACCGTGGCACTGTGTCTATCCCAAAAAGAGAATGTTAAAGCTTTCTGGTAATGTTAAAGCTTAATGCCACGCATCATCAAGAGCTTCAACCTTGCCTACAACCTAGATCTACACCATAATATCTATGGAGAGAATGTATTGTTCAATGAGTAATAGTATTTGATGAGTAGTAACTATCAAATTAATAAGCATGATTAATCATGAAGGTTGGTCTATTTAGTGATCGTATTACAATATACATAGGAGATGTTGGACTCTTTTGAATTTTTGTGGGGGCAAGGTACAATACTAGCAAACAAACCTACCATCATAATTCACCTAAATATCCACATTGTAAATGTTTTATTGGCACTACAAGCACTATAAGCTCAAATGAATTTTCATATACCCACAAGAGTTCAGATTTTAGAGAAACATGACAAAAGAGAAGAAAAGGCCATATTTTAGCTAACTAGTCACTAATCACTAACTATTAGAGATATCCAATTAATCACTAATCACTCATTATTAGAGATAGCATAAGAAAAGAGAAGAAAAAATTGTCTTTAAGCAAAATTTTGCTCTCCTTGTAGGCATAAAGTAGTTTGTGGCTCCTCTCATCATGTTTTTTGCTTTGTCAACTATCTTTTTTGCCTTTTCTCTGAAAAATGAGAAATCCATGTGGAGTAGATATATTTATTTTCCTCTCTTACTCTTGTAACAACATCTACTTAAAAACTAGAAATGCCTATGATGTGTATAGTATCCATCTTGAATGTACCATGCATCCTAATGGTATTCAAATCAAGCATCAAAATCCCTATACCAAGGTGCAAGGAATGTTCAAAACTCCCCCCACACCTTCAATTTTGCTTGCATGCTTTCTAGCTTTGAACATGTCCCCTACATGAGCCAAGAACATGTTGCTCTTTGAGAAGGTAGTATCATACATGAAAAATTCACAATCTATGGTAAGAAAAAGAGCATTCACCTCTAGTAGTATCAATCTAAAAATTAAGTATATTTGTATATAGAAGGAGCAAAAACATCCACTTATATTTTTGGTTAGGCTAATAGAAGCCTTTAATTATTTAGGCAATGGTGCTCTAGAATAATCAACTATCTATTGAGGGGAACAACAGCTCTCTAGCAACATAGTCAATCCTTCACCTTATGACCTTACAAGTCATTTATAGCCTTCTTGTTGGCTCACTTAGCCCCCTTCCCACATTGAGCACAACAGTTTTCCTTAAGATTCTTTTATCCAATTCCTGCAAGGCCAACAACCCCACCAACAGTAAGCCACTTCCATCCATTATAATAGGCTAATCAAGCTGGGTTTCCCAAGTCAAAATGGGTTGCTTCATTTTTCTTTTGAATTGCATCAACACTAGATATATTCAATTAGATAGAGCTATAGTTACTCTTAAAGTAGCAATTATGCTTCAATGACAAGTGAATTATATCAAATACCTTTCCAATCTAATCAGCGGATGCCGCCTTTCTGAGTAGATACTATTAAAGGCTTTGCATAAATAAGCATGTCATCCTAATTGCCCTAAACTATCATACCACAAAGGCCTATCACTATTTCTATGGAAGTATCATCAAATATCATACAACTTTTGTGCTCAATATGCCCTCTCTAGAGAATATGAAATCAAAATGACCCTTCAAGAAAAAACCTCATATATAGTTCTCCTAGTGTGCAATGACATCATTCTAAAAGGACAAAAATTGAATACATACAATTAAAAATTTTACATTTTCAATTAGACTCGAACCCTCAATGCAAAGTGAAATGCAACTAATCAATATTATGAGCTTGATTGTGCATTGTAGTACCTACTACCACTCATTATCAATCTTGCTACAGTGATGAGGCAAAAGCTTGTAATATAAAGTCCATGAAAGCTTTTCAAAGAAGATGCTCTTACCCAAAGCAGTCAAATATCCATAGGTGTAAGATTTTGATAGTTGAGAATAGGTACAAGCACAACTCGGCTAGATCACATATTGCAAATCAAGAGAAGTTTCTAGTTACTCTAACTAATCATCCCTATAAAGGGACAAAGAAAAAGAAAACCCATTTAGAAGTGAACCTAAATAAAATGAGTAAAAACTCAAGAAAAAAGTATTCACTTGTGGAACTAAATACAATTATTAATTGGATTTTGAAAAGATTATTAATAACAAACATATTGTTCAGTTTTTTCGTACACCATAAAGGCAATTGTAGTAGTCAAAGCATGCATCGGCACTTAGATATCTTGCATCCAAACCAAGAAGTAATTTAGTGAACATTATGTGGTCCTCTATACAATCTTGGAATCAAGTTGGGACTCTGAAGTTTTATGATCCAAGGCCTAATAGTTACAATCTTTCTCTCTATGAAGAAGGCTTCATTAAAGGTGGGTCACTCAAATCCTCCTCGTCACTAATGGCAAACTATGCCAAGATAGAAACACTTCATTTAGCCTTTTGGCTTGGGGCCTTAATGTCTTTAGCTTTGTTAATAAGCCATAACCTAGCAGAGCCAAACCTTGGTTGCACAAATGAGATGCTTGGACCAACATTCATCACTAGAAAAGAGGACAATAAGGAAAGCGTAAGACAACTTTTCAAAAGTAGACCAACATTCACTTGAATAAGTTTACTTTCCCAACAAATCTATACCTAATTATTTCAAAACCAACTATGGCCTAGACCAAACTCTCTTGTTTCAAAAAAGCCACAATAAAATTGAACATTTTTATAAGAAATAGTAGTCAAAGCCATGGTTTTCAACAAAAAGTCATACAAAAACTGAAATTGGAAGTCAAAGGATTAAAGCATGATTGATCAGGTCCAATACATAAATCCTATGTGGCATGCCTTGTTGTATGGGACAAAGGCTTATTAGGGATTGAAAAGGTGAGCTTTTTATAAGCCCAAATGTAGAAAAATGAATAGGATTAGAGCTTCTTAAAGGTGCTTGCATTTGGGGTGGGAGAGGACTCTCTCAAGCACATAACACAATCAAAGGTAATACTTTGTATAAGAATCACAGAGAGAGAGAGAGAGAGAGAGAGAGAGAGAGAGAGAGAGAGAGAGAGAGAGAGAGAGAGAGAGAGAGAGAGAGAGAGAGAGAGAGAGATGTGTGTGTGTGTGTGTGTGTGTGTGTGTGTGTGTGTGTGTGTGTGTGGACACTTTTTTATGAAAGAGAAAGAGAGTCCCCTAGGGTTGAGAGAGAGGAGGTAAGTAGATGACTCAAGATAGGAGGAAGCAATCAGCCCTTGTGGTTTAAAGAGCCCTAAAAGCTTCTAAATCTAAGTGTCTCATATTTCCCCCTTCCAATGATGTACATAACATATTGAAATATAGATATAGACCTACATCTATCCACATTAAAATTGTGGACTCATACATTTCAATAGATTCCACAAACATGCATAGTTGAGTCATATGCAAAGAATTGCACAATTTTTTAGACACACATCATACTACAAATGCTAGAGTCAAATGGTAGATTATACTCAATATAGGGCCTTGGAAGAAACTCCTCACCTTCCTTAGCGTACCTTGCACTCACTACTCACTATATTAAGAAGCATTCAGTAGCAATACACTTGCCACATTTCATAGTAGTAGAGCGGTTAGTCCTTGCAATGGCATGTATCCATGAGCTTGATAACATGGGAGAATAAATCTAAATATAGATCCTTTGGGCTTAACATGTTCTTCAAGTTCAAAAATTTAAAAGTGACTTCATGTTAGACTATTAGGATGCTTTGCACATGAAAGCATATACATGTAAGGTTGCTTCTATAGCCTTGAGAATGCAATGTGACATTGAGCTCATGAAATTAATATAAATTATTTTGTTTAAAATTTATTATAAACTATTATTAAGGTCTATTTTGATATATTTTTATGAGAATTATTATTATTATTATCTAGAATATTGATATAATTATAATATAACCATTCATGATATAAATGTGTATTGTATTATGATATAAAAATGTTTATTATAACTTATTATTATAGCCATTTATTAGTAGTGTTTAATAATAACTAATATTATTATATTGTAATTTATAAACATTTATTATTATTATTATTATTATATCAAAGTTATCATACATGATAATATAATAACTATCTGGTTGGTTAGTGTTAACTCCATCAGGTGACATGTGATGAGAAAGAAAGCAAGGCGCTAATTTTTTTATTATAATAGTGCGAGTTTTGCTAATGCTATAAGAAGTAACTAGTGTAATTCAAGTGTTGGGCTCACTCCGTGCAGTTGTAATAATCTTTGTGGAGATGAATCCCACCACTTAGCTTTAACATCCACTTGTAAATGTAAGGTCAATTTTGATGGAAAATTGAATGGTCTAGGCACCCAAGGGGCAAAAGGGGCTTGAGCCCTCTAAACCTATGTATAAAAATTAAAAAAGTTAATGAAAGAGATCATTCGAGTGTGTGCTTTTGTTCCTGCTACATACTAAACCAAACACAGACACATCCTGAAACTAAAACAATACAAGGAACTCTAGTGCATCATAAACAACAGAACTTGAATAAGAAACATAATAGAAACATCACACAAAGTGCGCAAAAAATAATAGAGATGTAGTGCAGAATAGATCCCTTATTATTCATTCATTCCCTTGATACAACATGGCATTCCCCTTGAACAACTGTTGTTGCACTGATTCTAACATACACCAAACTTCACATGACAACTAAAGTGCATTTACACCGAAAAGAACTAAGCTGTAGGTCATGCATGTCTAGCTTGACCAGCAAACCAACGATCAACACCTGACACAACCTGATGGATGGCTACCAGATAGCCAAGACATGAGCCCACATATCCCTTAACTAGCATGCATAAGTACTATGGCCAAGCAACTATCAAATCCCCACCTAGAGCCTTGCGCCCTAAAGTGAGCCACACTGAGCAATTTAGAGCAAAGCCTGGATGCAATACTAGGGGTACTCAAAGCCCTCTTGCATGGTTGCCTAGATAGTACAATACATAGATGATAAAGGGAAACTAAATGAAATGTATAACTAGGGAAAAAGAAATCATTCTGGTTATTCTCAACAGAAGTGGGAACAATAATTTCCAAAGCAAGACTAGTAGAGGGATTATCAGAATTCACTACCTTTGTAGCCTTAACATTTTCTATAGCCATCTCCTTAACCTGCATTACACAATCAACAAACTCTAGTATGTTTTCAGGTATAGGTTCTTGTAAAGTCACTTCTTCAAAACACTGCAAAAATTCTATAGTAAAATCATCAGACATATTTGGGTAATCAGAAACATGTTGTCTTGCACACTTACAACGTTTTATCATAAATTTTGAGATATCATCCTCTTCATGCATATCAACCTATCCCTAATCTACCACATTATCAAACACTATCTATTGCATTGTTGAAACTACAAAACTCTACAATTGAGAACTAAGGATGAACAATTGAACTCTCTTGATTATGCATCCCAACATCAAAACCACCATCTACAGATTTAGAATGCATGTCCAAAGACTTCTAATGCAAAGTCTCAAAGTCAACCAACTGTTTCTACAAGACTTCTACTCTTTGTTCAACAGTAAGTTTAGCCTGCAATGCATCCTACAGCTTCACTTTAACCAATTCATTCTACAACTAAGCAATTTGATTACAATGATCCTCATTAACCTTGAGCAATCTTTTTGCATCCTCAAAAATAAATTATCTCTACAACACTTCATAGAGTCTGTTTATGCAAGGACATAAAGCATAGGAATTTGCCTCATTTTACCTCTATTTGTATGTTTTAATGCATGTTTATCGCCTTCTACATAAAGAAAAATTACATGAAATACACTTTTAACCTACCCATTGAATGCAAAATCTTAAACAATAGGGGAAAGGGGATTGTGGGAGTTAAGTATCATTTGAATTATGATTTTATGCATATTCTAGCACATAGGATTTGTTTGATTTAAGTCTAAAAAAGGGTAGTAGCATGGGTTGTTCCAATGTTGCCTTAGGAATGAAGCAATATACTAGAGTGAAACCATGAAAGGGCTGTTTGTGCACATCCACACTGATTGATTTATAAGTTTACTTGTTTGAGCACATATGCCATTCACCTTGCATTTGCATTTTCATACATGGGATCAAGAGAATTATCTCCGATGCATAACACTTGATTTCAAACTATTGACCCATGTTGAGTGTGAGGACCCCTTGAGCTATAGGTTTAGTGTTATCATTTCCTTTGGGGATTGATGTGGTAAGGATTATATTATCTCTTGGAACATCTTATCAAAAGAGAGGACTATATTACATATGTGCTATATGTTGAAACGGCACATCCTAGGGTTATTCCCTGGGGCATAGGAGAGCCGTAATACTATTTTGCAATACGTAGAGACAGCATCACAAATTCCACATGCACTATAGCTTCCAATCCATAAACAAATTAGAACAAAGTCATCCCTATAGTGACCTTATACACTGTGCAGAAAGCCCACGAAGTAGAATCCAACTTTTGATCCCAATCAATCTTATTATCTACTACTATTATCTTCAAAATCCACATCTTATTTAAACTTTATGCTTGCCCATTTGCTTATGGATGATACGAGGTAGACTTCTTATGTAAAATCATATGCTTACAGGTCAACTTTGCAATCACTTTGTTCAAGAAATGTCTACCATGATCACTAGCTAGCTCAATCGGATATCCAAAGTGGAACATAATGTTAGAATACACAAAACTGGCAGCACTACTAGTAGTTTTATCCTCAAGGCTTTAGCCTCCACCCATTTGGTGCAAGAATCAGTACAAACCAGAATATACATGTTCATGGTGTGCTTTGCAGGAGGTTTAATTGGGCGTACAAAATTGATCCCCCACTTTTGGATGGTTCTAAGGGAAGCATAGGGTGATCCTTCATGCGATCATGTGCTTGAGGTTGGCCATCCTTAGCACAAATCAAACAACATTTCACAAATGGATATGTATCCTTTAAAATTGTAGGCCACCACAATGACCTACAAAATCTTCATGCCTATAGTTTCACCTAGTCAACTGAGACTTATCCAATAAATAAAGTAAGGTCTAATGATCTACATGAAAAACAAATTTGTTAGCCAGCATAAATAAAGTAAGATCTAATGACCTACATGAAAAACAAATTTGTTAGCCAGCAAATAATGCCTAAACTTCTGTAGAGCAAACACCATCTCCAAAGCCTCTCTCTTAGTCATCACGGAATAGTTCTTCTCTACAACACATAGCCTTCATCTTGCATAATAAATTTGTCAAAACCATCATTGAACCTCATCATGCATTAAAGCCACATCGATTGTAACATCAGAGGCATTCACAAAAACTATGAAAGGGGAGATGCCACGTTGTACGATTGGTGCAACCACCAAAAGAAAGCCTAGAGTCTACAACTAAAGGAGACCAACCACTAGCATAAACTAGTGAAGCATCTAGCATAATTGAAATAACTAAAAGGCTTGATTCTCCAAAATGAAAAGCAATTGAATCATTGCATGACCTAGAGAGGCCCCACAAGGAGATGAAAGAAATAGAGAACTTGAATTAGCAACGGCTAGAGTATTTGAATGACCAAGGTCTCTTAAGCCCAAACATTCATCATCTAAAAGAAAGAAAAATAAGAAAAGAAAGCAATAGCAATTGCACTATAGAAACGACAAAAGCAAAGTGCATGGACAACAATAAGAATACAATAAACTTGCCACAAAGTTAAACTATAAATAATTCCACACCCATTTCTCCCAAGAATGTTAAGCCTAAGAATGCTTCTAAAGATTCTAAGGATTCAAAGCAGCAATTATCATCAACTATTGCTAACAAAGTCAAAGCAACACCCACAAGTTAAAGCATGAGCTGAAGAAGAGGATTGATGTCAAGAATGAGGTAGCTTGCATGCGCAATACATGCTAGCTACTCATGAGGTTGTACTATTTCTACTAAGCTTAAATCTCACTAAAGAAGGCTCAAAGCAATGTAGTGGAGGTCCTCAATAAGCTTGGAAGTGTGAGGTAATCAAAGAAGCAACGAGACTAATGTATACATTGGTGTGTGGCTGCCATGAAAGCTTCAAGTCAAGCTCTCTTCTCGAGCTAAATGCAATGTTGGAGAGGCTCTTAGAATACTCACTTTGATACTAGTTGAAAGGTGGAGCAAAATTGGAAGCACAAGCAAAAGCAAGAGCTATGGAGGTTCAAACAAGAAAGAGCAAGACTAGTATGTGGGAATTCCAACAATCACAATGTGTGACATGCCTTCCCTTATTCTATTGTCATGTAAAGAATAAAGAATGAAGTGACAGTGATGGGTGGCCACCACTTGCAGTGTACAAAGGGTGTGGATAGTAAGTACATGTAAATGTAGGTAGCTAGGTATAAGTGGCATTTAACCCCCAACATTACAATCTCACCCAACACTAAAATATCTACCAATTGATCACAAGAACCTCATCCATTGAAACCATGACCTAAGTTCTAGACTACTACAAAAAATAACTCAAGGTTCTCTTCGTTATTCCCCTTTGACTTTTTTGTCCCTCAACAATGATGATACTTCCTATCCTTCACCCATCACCCTACTATTAGTGCCTTACCTAATCAACTGTCGAGAAGAGAAACCATGATACTATCTTTTAACTATGTAATAGCCTATGTAAGCACATGTATTCACATAGTAGTACACCATTATCTATACATGGATTGGGTCCTTGATGCCAGGAGGCATATTACACGGTGTATTCCGTGCCACGGTGGATTTCGTGAGGTTTTACGATGGATTCCGTAAACTTTTGTTATTGGGACTCATACACAAAGTGGATTCTTTGTGCGAGAAGTTGATGGGGACGTCTATCCTTTTCGGGGCGTTTTGTTAATTTAGTGTGTACATGGGTGATTCCATAGCGGATGATTCCACAAAATACATATTTAAATTAATAAACGTTTATGAGTTTAGAGTGCGCACTTGTAATAAATTAAGGTTAGGATTGATTTCTAACCAATTGATTTATTTAGCTGAAGACTGCTAGGTATTCACTTTTGTCGATTTAATTGTATTATTTTACTAACGATTGTGAATGCTTCAGTTGATGTGTAGAGATAGCAACAGTGGCGGTGGAAAGCATTGGAGGATAGCGTGTATTCGAGTTATCATCTATATTTTGATGGGCGCATACCTTAGGCATGGCACCTATATTTTTCCGCGCCTATTTATCAAGGCGTTGGATAATTATTTATTATTTTTGTATGCGCATGTGCACACGATTTAGATATTTGTATTTGGACATTGTATTGGGTATGCCTGACTTCTTGGGCGCCCACCCATTAGCTTTATTCCTATTTGGCACTAAAGCAAACTCAAAAGCCAAAAGCGTGCTATTTTGTAATTTGGGTTATTATTTGAGCTTGAAGATGATTAATACATAAACATGCTTTGTGGAGCGCTCACACAAGGCATGGGGGGAGATTGCACCCAATTGGTCTCTTGTTCATGTCGTGCAAGTCTTCTACATTGATTTGTGTGCAAAAAGTAGAGTTCTTTTGTTCTTGGGGACCTTCTAACACTCACTACGCGTGCTTACGGCATCTAATCTGTGCACCAGTGGTATCAGAGCGAAGCTGAGATCGAGAGCTTCCAATCGCTACCCATCTTGCGCGAAGGCGGAGCTCCTGGAACGATCGAGCTCTACAGTTAATTTCATCGCGAACGATCGATACGGGTGGATTCCTGGTGGTCAAGAACCTCTCTCTGCAGCCTCTGGTCGCGAAGGACCGGCCTGAGAAGGTGGACGACCACGTCAACATCTCCTTCTACAAGTCGTTTTTCCATAGAGAATATAGTAAGCTTCATCATAATCAAAAGTTCTTAAGCTTTAAAATAAAGCTTATTAAGCTTTATAAGAAGCTTAAGAAGCTTCAACTATAAAATTTGGCGACAGGCGGCAAGAAGGCGTGCTGGACGGCGACGAATCCGTCGAGGACATGAATATGTCCTAAAAATCCACGACAGGTTAAGAAGCTTAAAGCTTCTTAGTTATCCAAGTTTACTAAGGCTTTCTAACTTCCCAAGTTCAAACTTACTTACTCTGCAAGTCCTATAGGTCACAGAGGATCAAAACCGACTTATCTCAATTACTCCCATAAAGACTGTTCCTGCGCAGAAGCACAGAATTACAAAATTGCTCCCTGGAAGACTCTGTTCACACACACAGACTTGCTGAACCAGTTTCAGCACACGCAGAAGGTCATACGCAATTTCTACGAAGACTACGAACACCATAACCGCAAAAGACGAAGACCATAAAAGCCAAACAAAAATATATAAGCCTTGTATACCCAACTTTGAGCTACGCTCATCCCGCTAATCAGATTTTGAGAGTGTGAGGTCTTTTGGATTTTTAGACGATGACGGAACAAAACATGGATGATTTAATGGCTGAAGGTGATCTTCCCGAACCTACGATGGAACAAAAATTGGATTTAATTATGATGCAGCTTGATGAAGAACGAAGAGCCCGACAAGCTTTTCAAGTTCAATTGGCCAATTTGCAACGATCTACCACCGACAAAGATGGACCGCAACCCGAAGATCTTATCCGACGAACCATCGATGCGACGCTCAAAGCCCAATCCATCCGCAAAGAAACAAAGATAAGTAAAAGAAATTTCAAATTTCACACTTTCAATGGAACTCGAGATGAAAAGACTGTACTTGCATTTATCAGTCAGTTTGATGATTACTTTCATGAAGAGACATATGCTGAAAAAGACAAAATTAAATGTGTCACTAATTTAGTCGATCGAGCATCTCTATGGTGGACTATGGTTCGCAAGAGCATTGATTGTCCCACTACCTGGGAGAGTTTCAAAAAAAAGTTTTTGCAGAATTTCCTTCCTCCTCAATTCCATGAAAAAGCCATAAAGCAATGGAATCTTCTACAGGAAAGAGACCGTGAACCTATTTCCCAATACACCGAACGTTTTTGGAATGCCTTATTGCAACTCCGCATGCTTGAAGATGTACTTGAAGTGACTCACAAACGCAAGTTGATGTTTGGCTTACTTGGACATTACTACACTGAAGTCAATATGTTCAAGCCTACAACCCTTGAAGATGCAATTTCTTTGGCTCATGACACTGAAGACAAGATTCGAGGAAGAGACAAGCGTCCACAACAATTTCAAGCAAATAGTAACTATGGTTCCAAGCAATTCAATTCAAATTTTAGAAGATTCAATCAAAGTTGTTTTCTTCCATCGTCATTCCATAAGTCTTGGACAAAACCATCTGCTTTGCCGTCAAATACCAATCAAAACCCTAAGCCATCCTCACAGCCAAATCCCAATATTCATAGACTTCCTGCCATTGCCAACAATGTATCTAAAGCCAAACCTATAATTTGTTACAAATGCCATCAACCTGGACATCTAGTAGCCAATTGCCAATTGAAGAAACCACCTGTCCATATCAATTATCTTGGAGCAATGGAAGATGAAGAACATGAGGAAATGTCTAACTTTACAGAAGATGAATACGACATTGCTACTTCTTCAGATACTTTGCCAGGTATGCCAACTCCACATTCTTTGTTGACAATGAAATGTTTAGTGCATGGTAAAGAAAAGATTATTTTGCTTGATGATGGTAGCACACATGATTTTATTTCTACAAAGTTAGTGAAAGAATTGAATTTACAAACTGTTTCTACACATTATCGCATTAAAATAGCATTTCTAGGCATGGGATATAATGGAACACAAGAAGTGCATAACTGAGAAATTAAAATTGGTAAATACACTGAACGAAGAAATTTCCTAGTTGTACCTTTGCAGTCTAGTGATATTATCCTAGGTATGCCTTGGCATCATCAGTATAATCCTGTCATAGATTATTCCATGCATTCAATTAAAATTCATTTCCAAGGAAAACAAATTACATTGCATGGTATGCATGCATCTAATAATTTTCCACTGCTTACTCATACTCAAGCTAAACGTGCATTACGTAAAAGTAGAAAATCTTATTTAATTTGGGTAAATGAACTTCAAGCTAAAGAAAAACATATGCATCCTAGGCATAAACAATTTCTTGCTCAATCTAAAGATTGTTTTGCTGATGATTTACTACCTGGACTACCACCTTCACATCCTGAAGATCACAAAATAGATTTAATTCCTGGTACACAACCACCATGTAAAGCACCATATAGGCATAATCAAATTGAACAGAAAGAAATTCAAAATCAAGTAGAGGAATTGTTAAAGAGACGATTAATTAGACCTAGTAGTTCTCCATTTGGTGCACCTGTTTTATTGGTAAAGAAGAATAATAATACTTATCGCATGTGTATTGATTATCGTGCCCTGAATAAAATTACTGTTAAGAATAGATATCCAATTCCTAGGGTAGATGATCTTATGGATAAACTACAAGGTTCTGCCATATTCAGTAAGATAGATCTGAAATCTGGTTATCATCAAGTGAGATTAGATAAATCTGATATATTCAAAACTGCATTTAGAATACAATTTGGACATTATAAATTTCTAGTGATGCCTTTTGGATTGACTAATGCACCTGCTACATTTAGTCGAATGATGAATCGCATATTTCTGAAATATCAGTATTGTGTTATAGTATTCTTTGATGAATTGCATATTTCTGAAATATCAGTATTGTGTTATAGTATTCTTTGATGATATATTGGTATTCAATAAAAATGAGAATGAGCATTATGAACATCTGTCTTTAGTTTTCAAGTTGTTGAAAGATAATCAATTGTGTGCTAATCCAGAAAAGAGTGAATTCTTTCAAACAGAAATTGAATATTTAGGCCATATTGTTTCATCAGAAGGTATTAAGGTTGACCCTAAAAAGATAGAAGCAATATTGAATTGGCCTATACCCAAAAATGTGCATGAGTTACGTTCTTTTCTAGGTCTTGCTAGTTTTTACAGAAAGTTTGTGAGAAATTTTTCATTACTTGCTTTGCCTTTGACTAAACTTTTAAAGAAGGGTATTGTTTATAACTGGACTGATAATCAACAAAAATCTTTTGATTTATTGAAACATGCATTAACCCATGCTCCTGTATTACAACTACCTGATTTCAATAGACCGTTCTTTTTGGTAGTTACTGATGCTAGCGAATCTGGAATAGGAGCTGTACTTATGCAAGATAATCATCCCATAGCCTATTCTAGGTGTAAACTGAAACCATCTGAACTTAAATATTCTACATATGATAAAGAATTGCTAGCTGTAGTACAAGCTTTATGACAATGGAAACATTACTTAATGGGTTCTGAATTTATGATTAAAATTGACCAACAAAGTATTAGACATCTCCTTAGTCAACCCCAAATATCTGACCGACATATCAAATGGGCAGCTTTCATTCAGAGTTTTCATCCCCTTATACAATATCAACCAGGAAAAGAGAATGTAGTAGTAGCTGACGCTTTGAGTAGAAGACCGACAATTCATAATATTTCTATGATATATTTTGATTCCCTTATCCCTATGAAAGATACTTATCATCAGGATATTACTTTTCAATCTGATTGGAATAAATTAGCTGCAAATAACTGGATTTCTATTGATTCACTGTCTTACAATAATGGATTCATGTTTTAAGAAAAGAGATTATGTGTTACAGTTCCATTTAGATCTTTTGTTTTGAATGAGATTCATTGTCCTCCATATCAAGGTCATAGAGGTATTATATCTACTTTGCGTACATTGACTGAAGATTTTTATTGGCCACATATGGACACTGATGTATCTAACTTTGTTTCTCAATGTTTAGTTTGTCAAAGAGTTAAGAGATATCATGGTAAACAGTATGGTTTACTTATGCCATTATCTATTCCATCAAGACCATGGGAACAGATTTCTATGGATTTTATTACTGGTTTACCTAACACTAAAGCTAACCATGATATGATTTGGACTGTTGTAGACAGGTTTAGCAAACAAGCATATTTCATTCCATGCAAGAAAACTTTAACTGCATCTCAGGCAGCTCAATTGTTTTTGAAAACTGTGTTTACTAACCATGGTTTACCAAAAGTTATTATTTCTAATCGTTATTCTAGATTCTGTAATAATTTTTGGATTACTTTGTTTGCTAACTTAGGAACAAAGATTGATTTTTCATCTGCATTTCATCCCGAAACAAATGGTCAAACATAAGCTACTAACAGTACTATTTTAGATCTTTTACGTACTTACACTATTTCAAAACCACATACATGGGATACACATCTACATTTACTTCAGTTTGCATATAACAATACACCACACACAGCTACAAAGAAAGCACCATTTGAAGTTATTTATGGTTATAGATTGCCCACACCTGTTGCATCTTTATCAAATAAGATTCAGACTGCTGATGATATTGCTAACATGCATGCTACTATTTTTGATGAGGTTAAAGATATGATTGCCAAAGCCCAGCAATCATATACAAAGCAAGCAAATAAGAAAAGACAGGCCATGAATTTCAAAGTTGATGACTATGTTTAGTTATGTATAGAAAAATGTAGATTACAAAGTGTAGATAAACACCCAGTTGTGAAATTAGCACCTAGTTTCTATGGACCATTCAAGATCATACACAAAATCAATGACAATGCATTTAAACTAGAACTACCACCACATTGGAAAATTCATAACACCTTTCATATTAGTTTATTACGACCCTTTAGAGGCCAATTACCTGTACACCCTGTTTATGAAAACCCACCTTTGTTAGATGAAGAGACTGAAATCCTTGAGCCTGAAGCTATTATAGATACTGACTTTATGACCACTAGAACAGGCCGTAGATATTCTAGATATTTGTTCAAGTTTAAAAATCATCCTATTGAAGAGGCCCAATGGATGCACGCTGGAGACTTAAATGCTTTCCCTACTCTGTTAGCTCCACATTGAGCTAATAGCAATTGAGGACAATTGCTATCCCACCTCGGGGGTATGATGCCAGGAGGCATATTACACAGTGGATTCTGTGCCACGGTGGATTCCGTAAGCTTTTGTTACTGGGACTCCTACACAAAGTGGATTCTTTGTGCGAGAAGTTGATGGGGACGCCTATCCTTTTCGGGCGTTTTGTTAATTTAGTATGTACATGGGTGATTCCATAGCGGGTGATTCCGCAAAATACATATTTAAATTAATAAATGTTTATGAGTTTAGAGTGCGCACTCGTAATAAATTAAGGTTAGGATTGATTTCTAACCAATTGATTTATTTAGCTGAAGACTGCTAGGTATTCACTTTTGTCGGTTTAATTGTATTATTTTACTAACGATTGTGAATGCTTCAGTTGATGTGTAGAGATAGCAACAGTGGCGATGGAATGCATTGGAGGATAGCGTGTATTCGAGTTATCATCTATATTTTGATGGGCGCATACCTTAGGCATGGCGCCTATATTTTATCACACCTATTTATCAAGGCGTTGGATATTTACTTATTATTTTTGTATGCACATGGGCGCACGATTTATATATTTATATTTGGACATTGTATTGGGTATGCCTGACTTCGTGGGTGCCCGCCCATTAGCTTTATTTCTATTTGGCATTAAAGCAAACTCAAAAGCCAAAAGCGTGCTATTTTGTAATTTGGGTTATTATTTGAGCTTGAAGATGATTAATACATAAAATACATGCTTTGTGGAGCGCTCACACAAGGCATGGGGGGAGATTGCACCCAATTGGTCAGTCTTCTACATTGATTTGTGTGCAAAAAGTAGAGTTCTTTTGTTCTTGGGGACCTTCTGATGCTCACTACGCATGCTTACGGCATCCGATCTGTGCACCAGTCCTCAAGTGTGGGACAATACTTCAAGCCTCCTTGGAGTTCCACACATATTCCAATCCACCAAAATGTCATTTGCACACAAAATAAACTAGCACTTCCGTAGGGAGGGAATATATGAGAGGTTTTTCCTTGTAGGTATAAGAAAATGTGGCAAGTTATAGCCTCTAACTGAAACTAAATCTTCCACCAATGACTAACTTTGACCACCGTGTTCAAATCTAATCAGCCTTGCAGTAATAGATCTCCATCTAATCCTAAACACCACTTTTGTTTAACATCTGGCAAGGCAATTCCAACAACCACATCGAGCTACAATGATAATCACTACTCTCCTCATAATGTTTACACCATTATCTCCATCATTTATTGTATACAATGCAAGTTAAAGTTGCTACCTCCTCTGATAAAGAATGCCATGGGACTAGCACTTGAGTAGGAGGAGAGTAATGTGAATCGCAAGACAAAACTAGAAATTTGCAGAAAGATAGAAAGCAATCAACCCTTCTCATTGGCAAAATGCTTTTGGATGCATTATCCCTCTCTTGATGGTAGCTCTTTTCCTCTTGCCTCAACTAGCTAAGCATCAAAAGTGTAGAGAGTAACTCTTTATGGAAGCCTCATCAAATTTTGAGCAATAGCTCATTGCAAAGAATCTCCTACCCTTTCTCATCAAGAAAATTAATTTTTTGAGCATGTATCGAATGTTGCATTCTAAGAAAGCACCATTATGGCACATACAATGCCAAGGAGGTGAAGTAAAAGAAAATTAGCCAGAGGGGTGCTCTTCCATTCTAAGCAGGTTCAAGTCACCACCAAAGTGGTAGACCGCATGCAAAGATGAATCCTAGCCTGATTTTGGAGAAAATAAGTGCATTAGTAAGGCTAAAGCTAAGGACGACCAAATTCATAGTGAGGAGCAATCGGCTCATCTTCATTCCACCATAGGGCACCACAGTGCTAATCAACAGTACTCTATACTCTAGACACTTGTAGAGTATGAAAGGCTAGGTTGGAAAAGCTTAAGCATTAACATTTTGGGCCTCATGCTGAATTCCATTAAGTTCTATCACATCTCTACATTGAGCATGATCCCAATTGTGTGTACACTGGAATGGTCAATTCATGACAAAACATATATAAAGGAGGTCAAGTTGCTTCCATAGTTGGGATCTATTTTATGAAAAATGTAAATGTCAATCTAAAATGTTTTGTTTTTGCAACATTTGCCATGTTGTGTACATCTCTGTCCCAAAAGGAATATTCCATTGGTTCATGTGAATTGCTCAACAAGACTATATCTATTCAAGCTAGTTCTTTGCTACTACTGCATGGACCTTCTTGTGATTTTTTTGAATGGTCAAGAACCTCTTGCATTACCAATTCTCAATAGGTTTATGGCTAGACCCTATTGAACTTTAGATTGATTTAGGAATGTTGCTTGGAAGTCACTCCATAGAGTGCATGCCAATTAACAAAGCATGTGGCTTCTATGCTGCTTGGCCTTTAGAGAAATTTTCTCTACCTCAGCACATGAAAGTTTCTAAAGAAGAAAGACTGAGTGAAGATTCCAAGTTTGTCTTACTTTCACGAGTAATGTAGTTTCTTAGATCTCTCAATTGTAGCCATGTATGTCTTTATCCACCACTAAGGCTAAGTATGTTGCATCCCACAGAGACTTGCAAAGAAGCTATATGGATTATGCATCTAGGTTAGGGAATAACTTTCTCCCTTAAGGCCAATGACAAATTGCCTTAGCTGATATTGTGAAATTTGGTACAAACGAAACTTGACATAAGAAATGATTTTCCAGTTGTTTCTTTAGGAAGCTAGGAACTTGATAGACTTTGATAAAGTAATGTGACATACTCAATTAACTTTCATTAAAATTAGCATTCATGCTATAGGATGCACATATATAGATATTCAAATATTATTCCTAAGCTTAAAGGAATTATGAAAATATCATTCATGTTATAGGATTCACATATATAGATGTTCAAATATTATTCATAAGCTTAAAGGAATTATGAAAATGAGATACTTCAAACATAGAATTCTCTTGTTCAATAATCACAAAACATTATTCGATGTCAATTCTATTAAGCGAGCAAAATGTAGAAGCATAAATGGTATATAGGTGAAGCAAAAATCTTCCTTGTTGGGTAAATTCTTCATCTCTGTGAATCAATTATGTGCATGATCCCCCCTAAGATTCATGGAAGGTGGCAATCATTGGCTTTTCTAGCACCATTGAACATACCAATGCAAACATCCCCAAAAGTGAGAACCTTTGAGGCTAAAGCAAGGATATCTCTTTCAACCCTTCATTTTCTCAAAGGATGGATCATATACTCTTTCATTAGAAGCTAGATGGAATTTATGACATTTATGATAGAGTGAATAGTAGTAGTATTGCAGATTTGATTAATTTGATCTATAAAGTGTTAACTCTCCCACCCCTATTAGAATTTTTCATCTGTCTTGCTATAGTTTTGATAACTTTAAACTTCTTATCATGGTTAGGCAAAAAATTGGGCATTTTCTATCGAGCCATCAACATTAGAATCATCTAAGTTACCAATGTTCTTTACTTATATTAACCTACTAAGAACTCCAAATGACTTAGAGATATGACATGCACATATCAATTTGACCTGTGTGAGTTGTCATAGTCATTTACTTGGTCCTTATTGATTCCAAATCTAGCACTCACGGTACTTGGATGAGTTCATGAAGTACCCTCCTTTTTTGAGGTTACTCCATGAACTTAAGGAAGTTAAGAAAATATATTGTACTACCACTCGTACCAGTGTTTCTCTCACCTTTCATGCCAATGTTTCTCTCTCCTTATCACGATACTTGCATTTGCTAAGTGTAGGCATGGAAACCAAATGACATAATGGGATGGGTGGCAAAGGGATGGATGTCTACATATGTATAAAAAGATGAAGTAATGTCCACATCAACATAAAGAAATAAAAACCATAATCAATACCATGTCACCATCTCTTATAAGCACTCACCATCAATGTTTCCAACTGATCTTCAATGCATGCTTGCCGAATACATTTATCACAAGTGATGTGAGAGTGGTCTCACTCTGACCTCTAACATGCACTCCTTTTCAGTTTTTTGCGCATTTGCTTCTTCTTGCTTTGCATGCGACCATGCCCCTATTGTGCATTATAGGACTTGATGCTTTGATGGTCATCGCTTTCCTCATCAATATCACTCTCCAATACTATGAGCCTTCTCTTGATGTCACTCCTTCCCCACATGCAAGTGCAATGGCTACATGTAGCTCAGCAGATGTCAATGATCATGTTTGTATTGCTCTCCCCCTCACTCTTGGAGGGTGACTCCCCCCTTGTGATTGCATGCTAGTGGTGACAACAGCTTGTCCTACTCTAGGTTGTAGGGGCAAGTCGGAGTCCTCATGAGACTCGTCCTCGATCGTCACTCTCTTTCCTACACACAACAATCCAAAATAGAGTAAGACAGGGAGATAAAGCGGCCATAACAAAAATCAAGAGAGGGGCTTGTCGTATGTTCCATTAGCCATTGCACAATTGTGTTTTCCTCGATGTCAATCTCAGTATTGCATATGCCATGGGCCTTCACACCTCTCCAATGCACAATGGTGACAAGAACTCCCACTTGTCCAAGGAGCAAGCTTGGTGAGGGAAACACTTGTTAGATTAAACCTTCTCCTATGCTTTCATCACCCTCGAAAAGGGTGACATGATCTTGTCTTTTGAAATTTGAAGTGGCCATGATGGAGGCATTTAGGGTTACTTCTTATAGATATATTGCTTCCTTGATTTCCTACCATCAAATACCAATTGTGATATACATAAACCCAGTAGCTGGGTAGGAACAAATCCAAGTACAAACTCTCTTATAGAGACAAACCGAGAGAGAGAGAGAGAGAGAGAGAGAGAGAGAGAGAGAGAGAGAGAGAGAGAGAGAGAGAGAGAGAGAGAGAGAGAGAGAGAGAGAGAGAGAGAGAGAGTGTGTGTGTGTGTGTGTGTGTGTGTGTGTGTGTGTGTGTGTGTGTGTAAGAGAGAGAGGGGGGAGGAAGAGATGACATATTGGGATGAGAGAGAGAGAGAGAGAGGAAAGGAGGAGAGAGATAGAGAGAGGACAAGGGGATAGATTTGGGGAGAGAGAGATATATATGGAGAGAGAGGGAAAAAGCTTGGGATAGAAAGGTGAGAGAGTGTATGTGTGACTAAGAGAGAGAGAGAGTTGTGCTGAGGGTAGGGGATAGAAAACAAAAACTTGAATTACAGGAGGGGTTCCTTTTATAGACAAAGGAGAGAGAAAGGGGAGAGAGTGAGGGAGGGATAGAGAGAGAGAGAGAGCCACATACCAAGTCGTGAGAACAATTCGCAATGTGAAAAAGGGGGGGGGATGGGTCCTTTTATAGGTGAAGGAGAGTGAAAATGAGAGGGGGAGAGAGAAAGAGAAATGAGAGAGAGGGGAGAGAGAGAGAGAGCATGTGATATGTCTAATTTTTCGCTTGACTAGTGGTCACGTCGGTAGTCCTTTCTCGGGCGCAAAAAAAGTCACAAGTCCACTTATGGGCTTTTTTCCCACCCAAAAAGGGGTCGTCATCAACCCCTTCTTGAGTGAAAAAAAAGTCACAAGTGGATTTGTGGGTTTTTTTTCACCCAAAAAGGGGTTACCAAGGACCCCTTCTCAGCAAAAAAAAAACCACAAGTCCGTCAATAGAGAACATGGGGGGAAGAGAGAGTAAAAGAGTGATGAGAGAGAGGAGGAGGAGAGAGAGCATGCAACGTGTACTATTTTTTCTTGCCAAGAAGGTATCACCGATAGTCCCTTCTTAGATGAAAAAAATAGTATATGGCATATTTATGGCTTCCTTTTTTCACCCAAGAAGGGGATGTCGATGACACCTTCTTGGCAAGAAAAAATAGTACATATTGCATGCTCTTTCTCTCGTGATCTCTCTCATCACTCTTTTACTCTCTCTTCCCTCCATGTTCTTTATTTTCAGACTTCTGGTTTTTTTTTTGTCAAGAAGGGGTCGTTGATAGTCTCTTCTTGGGCAAAAAAAAAATGCACAAGTCCCCTTCACCCCCTTCCAAGTGGAGAAATTTCACAAGTCTCTCTCTCTCTCTCTCTCTCTCTCTCTCTCTCTCTCTCTCTCTCTCTCTCTCTCTCTCTCTCTCTCTCTCTCTCTCTCTCTCTCTCTCTCTCTCTCTCTCTCTCTCTCTCTCTCTCTCTCTCTCTCTCTCTCTCTCTCTCTCTCGTGGGTTAGTTAACAAAAATGCATAATTTTTTTTAGAGAGTATTAATTTAGATGGTATTAATTTAATTAAACAGTGTTATGTATTACTTATTAATATATTAATAATTAATTAATTGATAGTATTATGTAATAAATACCAAACTAATTAACTAATTGATAACTAATTAATTAATTAACTACGAAATAAGCAACTAATTGATCAATTCATCACATGTCTAATTAATTATTAATAATAATTATTAAATAATATTAATTAATTAATTAATCAACTAATAATCAATTTACCAATCTAACTAATATTTATTTAACTAATTAATTAATCGACTAATACTTAGTTAATTAACTAATTATTAGCTCATTTTTAATAATCAACTAAGTAATTATTTATTATTTTTAACTCATTTTAAAGTATTAATTAATTTTTAATAATTAAGTAATTAACTAATTATTAATTATTAGCTAATAATTAATAATTAGTTGTTAATTTTTAACTATGAATTACTAATTAATTGGTTGCCAGTGAATTTTTAATTGTTAGTTACTAATTATTAATTATTAGCTAATTTCTAATAATTAACTAACGAATTTAAGGGGGGTCTTTTTTTGGGAGGGGGGTTTCAAAAAAATTTCCCCTTATACAAGGGCGCTGTGTGTGTGTGTGTGTGTGTGTGTGTGTGTGTGTGTGTGTGTGTGTGTGTGTGTGTGACTAAAGAAGCTTGTATACTTTAATGGAAGTTAAGGCAGAAAGAGAGACAGGACGAATGCATGTAGTAGATGGCTGTAATTGCCAATCCATAAGCTTATCTGTATCAAGCATAGGTGGAATTGGTAGAAAGGAATGCAGTAAATCAGCAATTTTCTTCCATATAAACCTATGATGCATTCCCAACGCATAAGAGGTCATGGCCCAAGGAAAGGATAAAGTATATCCCCGATCATCCACCACATCCTGTATGTACCTAATTCCCTGTGGCACTTAACGAAGTCTCTTGCATGGTGGCGAAAGAATCTTAGGATACTCTGGAAGTGTAAAATGCCACTGAAACAAAGGCTTTTTCTTTGGAGATGTTTGACAGGCACACTGTCAGTGGGGGTCACACTTGCTAAACGTCACATTGCATCATCCACATGTCTGAGATGTTTGGCTCCCTCAGAGACTGTCCCTCTTATTTTGGCATTGTCCTTGTTCCAGGATCCTCCTCAAGAGAATTTTAGATTCGCTTCAGCTTCGTTTCCCGAGTCATAGCTTTGGGAAACATTTCTAGCTCTTTGGCAGATTTATGCGTTCTTTGTCTCAATACTCACTCTTTCTTCTTTGGGTGAGATATTGGGCTCTTTGGACAATCTGGAGTGATCATAATTTGGCATACTTGGGTCACCAAAATCACCAGCAATATGAATCCTTCCGAGCCTCACTGCGGCAATCTCTATATGATGCCAGCTATGAGGGTGACATGGACGCTTCCTGCATAGAGCTTTTCTTTTTATGTTTCTGATAGTTTGGGATAGTTCCCCTTTTTCGGGGTCCCCAGCTTGTAAATTTGTGAGCACATAAATATATTGCACTGGATATTACCAAAAAAATGTGTGTGTGTGCGTGTGTGTGTGTGTGTGCGTGTGTGCGTGTGTGCGTGTGCATGCGTGTGCGTGCGTGCGTGCGTGCATGCATGCATGCATGTGTGTGTGTGTGTGTGTGTGTGTGTGTGTGTGTGTGTGTGTGTGTGTGTGTGTGTGTGTGTGTGTGTGTGTGTGTGTGTGTGTGTGTGTGTGTGTGTGTGTGTGTGTGTGTGTGTGTGTGTGTGTGTGTGTGTGTGTGTGTGTGTGTGTGTGTGTGTGTGTGTGTGTGTGTGTGTGTGTGTGTGCGAGCATGCGTGCGTGTGTGTGTGCGTGTGTGTGCATGTGTGTGTGTGTGCGAGCGCGCATGTGTGCGTGCGTGCGTGTGCGTGTGCGTGTGCACATTGCGTGTGTGTGCATGTGTGTGTGTGTGCGTGCGTGTATGCGTGTGCGTGTGCACATGCGTTTACTTTTTTGCTAGTTAATTAATAATTTATTAATTAGCTTAATTTAATATTAAGATTATTTATTTATTTAATTATTACTAAAATTAAAAAATACATGAAATTAATTAAACTTAGTTATTTTAGATAGCTAATTAATCTCTACAAATTAATAAATATTAAGTTAATCATTAGTAATTAATTGATAAGTTTAATAATTAATTAATTAATTAATTGGTTTACTAAATTAATGAATTTATTAATTAATTATATTATCAAATTAATCAATATTTATTCAATTATTTAATCAATTAATCGATTACTAGTTAATTAGATTATGGAAGGACGGGTGTATCCCTTGGCAGATGATCTATCGGGGTGTGTGGAACGGCTGAAACGTCTCCCTCATCAATTTCAAGAGCTACTAAACTGCCTTAACCGTGACTCTTCTAGCATAGAAAAAGCTAGCTATATGCTATTTCGTCTATTTAAGGGAGGAACTACCCGATACTTCCAGAGAAGGTGCCCTGTACAACATTTGTTTACAACTTCCTATAAGGATTTGGCTGGTTATCCTAGGCTGATACCCTAGACTGAGGGGGCATCAACAATCAAGTAATTAGTTAATCACATATTTAGTTAATTAATCAAATCTTTAGGTAATCAATGAATTAGTTTGTTAGTAGTTTGTTATATTAAATAGTTAATTAATAAGTAGTATTATTAACCACTCAATTAATTAATATTCAACTATTAATTAAATTACTAGTGAACTCTTTAGTTAATATTAATATTAATTAATACATTTATCACTTAAGTAATACTTAGTTGGATGGTATCAATTAGTTTATTAATTAGTTAATTAGTATATCAATCAAATTATATCAATAAGATTATTAATTAATTTGTTAGTATAGTAATCAATAATTATAAAGTGAACCCTTGGTATATTAATATTAATTAATTTATATATTAATTAATGTGTATGTATTAATCATTTCATATAAAGCAATGTTTAGTATTGTAATATTAATTAATCAGTTAATATGATAGTACATTAATATGTTAATTGTATGGGATTTTTTTAGGGGATGAAGAGACAGTGTGAGTGCTTGTGGATTAGGATTGTTTTGCTGCCGAGAAAGGGGTGGGCCATGATGGTTGACGAGAGAGAGTGCATGTGGACTTGGATCATTTTGTTACCAAAGAAGGGGTCGCCAATGCCCCCATATTTGGTGAAGAAAAATATGCCAAACACCCCTCCCTCTCCCCTCTTGCAGCTCTTTCTTCGTACACAGCACATGTCTCTCTGTCTTCCCTCCCCCCCCCCCTCTCTCTCTCTCTCTCTCTCTCTCTCTCTCTCTCTCTCTCTCTCTCTCTCTCTCTCTCTCTCTCTCTCTCTCTCTCTCTCTCTCTCTCTCTCTCTCTCTCTCTCATGCATTTAATGCCCCACAATCTCAAAGTGGCTATATAAGGCTACATACCCCCTATGACACAGTGCCTTCCCCTCCCCCAAGTTGTGGAATATTTACTTAATCTCGTAGGTACATACACCTCTTTCCCTCTCTCTTGCCTCTCTCTCTCTCTCTCTCTCTCTCTCTCTCTCTCTCTCTCTCTCTCTCTCTCTCTTTGCCGTCACCCCCTCTTTCTCCCTGGTTCCCTCTTTCTACCCTCCCCCCTCTCTCTCTCTCTGTCTATCTGCCGTCACCCCCTCTCTCTCTCCCTGGCTCCCTCTTTCTGCCCTCCAACCCTCTCTCTCTCTCTCTCTCTCTGGCACCCACATCAACTCACATACACACTCTCTCTCTCTATCTCCCACTTTTGCTTAGCACCCAAACACACACATGCATGCTTTCTATCTCCCTCTCTATTTCTCTCATGCACACACTTTATATACCCTCCTCTCTCTCTATCTCTCTCTCATATATGACATACATCTCCACACAGTCTTTCAATATCACCCATATCTAACATGTGTATTTGTACATGTATAGATAGCTTTGGAAATGGATATAGTGTCAAGTGCTACACCAAACACTGAGGTCCACATATTTGTATCCTGCCTCTCTACCAAACTTATTATGCACTACACAAGCAATCGATTCCTAATTTTGAAGAAGGAAGAAATTTGCAATGGCAATGGCTACGGTGTTCTTGCTATCACCCATGCAAATGGCCAAAAACAAAGCACGTCCGATCTATTGCAACAATGACCATAAGGCTGGCCAGGTATATGTTCTGGACACCCAAGTCTTGCAAGACTATCTTGCTAAACAAGGAAATGGGCCTACACTACAACCTTCCCCCACTGTAAACCTCACCTAGAACCCTCGCAGTGTTGAGAAAAGAATAGTCACTGTGGAAGCCTCACCACCCCTCTATGTTGGGGGTAAAGGCGCCTCCGCCTAGCCGCCCGTGTATTACTACACTGACAATCACCGCCACTGCACACTGCAGGTGACGGGCGCCCATCACTGTCACTTTATTCTTTATTCTTTTAGTGACAATTTGAATAAAGGAAGGCCCGGTCACACATTGTGACTGTTGGAGTTCCCATTTCTTGTCTCTCTTCCTTTCTTGCTCTTGCTCTCCCGCCATAGCTCTCGAGTCCAACCTTCAATCCGTCACTCCCTTTCAACTGGTATCAGAGCTCGGCTTCCCGACTCTTGAGCTTGGTTCGTGGCATTCTCAGCTTCCCATCGACTCCCCACTCGCATTGAGTCTCCTTCTCGATAGCCATAGCTCATTCTCTTGAGCTCCCGTCACTCCCCGGCTTCCCGAACTTCTTCCCGGCCTATTGAGGTACCATCAGGGCATTGACATTGAGGTATTGCTTCATTATTTCAGAGTTTTACTTCAGTTCTCAGGTCTCACAGGCTATAAACAAGTTGTTGGCAGCCATAGCTCACACCTCTTGGAGCTTCCTTCACCTGGATCTTGCTTCCAGTCTATCAAGGCTTGCTGAGGCTTGGTGTAGGCCTTCTTTGGCCCTCATTTGTGCCCCTTTTGGGCCCCATTGTTGACACGTGGGACAGTAGACCCCCCAGCCAGCTCACTTTTTTTTTGCACCTGTTTTAAAATTTGGCCCAAAAATCACTCTTTTTATCATATCTCGGGCATTCGAAACTCGATTCAAGCAAGGTAAAATTCTAAGTTGGGGTTTTGGCATGCTCTGGACGCGATGGTGATGTCAGATTTTCCAAATTCTGATGATAGAATCTTCTGCAATAGATTTCAGGTCTGAGACAGCATGTATTTGCATGCCTATGCTTGTTTGGGCATGACTACATAACCAGTTTGATGCCTATTGCATCCTGATTGATTGGGGGATTGAAGCTACATGTAATGCTATGATTTTGACCTGATTTTGGGGTTGGAAATACACAGTTTATAACAATAAATGCATGCTGAATACTCTTGGACTGAAGCTATATTTCATGCTTTGACATATGCCTATTGGTTTCGGATGTATGTATTGGGTTATGCTATGATGTATTGATCATCAAGGGACGACTTTGAGCTTATCATTGAATCTGGATGCTTTTGGAAGCTTGAGCTTATTTCAGCCTACACTTATTGACATTGGTATATGCTTTGACAGTTATGCTTCTTGGGTTTATGCATACCCGTTGCCTACGACTTGATGCTCATGTCACAATTGATTACCCTATGCATACGTTGAGCTTGAGTGCTCACTGAAGCTCCACCTTGGATGCATTTTGGTTTATTTTGAGTAGTCTTGGATGTTACTTGGCTTGTCAGAGTTTGGATTGGGATGTATTTGATGTCTTACGTGCTTACAGTGTCGTGCTGCTGCACATCCGAGCCGTAAACACCTCCATTTTTGTTGTGCATCTGTGTTATCTTTTTGCGTGTGTTTCATTGTGTTTGATTGCTGCATTATCTTTCCGTCCTTTTCAGTATCCGCATCCAATGTATATACTCCACTTGTGTGTTTGTGTTTGTGTGTGTTTCTGTTTGTGTGCATGTTGTGTGTGTGTGTGAGAGAAAAATATGAAAAACTGATGCCAAAGATTATTATTATGCTATCAATTTCAATGATGAATTCCAAGAAAAGTGCAGGATACTGTGGAATCAAAGGAAGCTTTGTAGAAGCCGACATTTAAGCTAAGAAGATAAAGGTTGCACGTGAACAAGGCCAACGTAATATGCGGGACAAAGCATTTTTGAAGAAGATACATTAGCACTATATGCCATGGAGAAGAAGGGTCCATATGCCTCTGCCGTAGACTTTTTGATGAGAGGAATCTTTGTGGCTGTCTCAAAGACTGCAGCTGCCCCATAGAACGTGTTAAGCTTCTTCTTCCATTGGGCTGTTGTGCAGCTTCACTGCATTGAAATCACATGCAAAGTCAAATACTTAGGTCAAACGTAAGGGTTTCTGCATCATGCCTAGGCATAGAGAACCCCAGAACCTGCTCAGAAACAGTGTACCATATCACTTATTTCATAGCAGGTGTGGCTTATGGTTTTTACCCTCGGAACGTGGTGAGATACAGGTTTTGAGATCCAATGAAACTTGCTTGAAGTGAGCCATTTGCAATTGACAAGGTTGAAGGGAGTTCCTTTTTTTTTTGTAAATGGACTCTGATCTTCCATATAGTGCGTTTAATGGGAAATCTCAATTTATTGCTTTGTCAGTTGGGGGTATTAATCAAGGAAAAGGCGTGATGCATCCGAAACCATGGCCGATTGCTTGGCTGGAGTATCACTACTGGTGTTGGCCTAGCCTATTCTTGGCAAAAAGGAGTTTTTTTTGCTCTTTACCAGGCAATTAAGGAGGGAATTAGCGATGGGGGGCTTTTTCTGGCTCGTTCTACTACCGTGAAGGGGAAAAATTGCTATGGAATTATGGTGCAAGCTATGAAAAGAGGTGGCCATCAGAGCTGCTTTGAATCTGGCATATGGTGGGAGTGAAGGACTTCTACATTGGCTCATTGTCTTCGAGATGTACATCCTCAGATGGATTTCTATGGTGGCCGTTGTTGATGTCTGCGAAAGAACAGGGCTCTAAGGGACTGCTTGAGAGAAGGGAAGCAGGATGAAATTAAGTATTAACAACGCACACAGTTATAATGCTTCTGGCAGGTCAAATAATACACTACCTATGGCCGGAATTAGCTGTGGTCACGGATCAGATGCGATCATCAGCAAAGGAAGTACATCATCGAGTGCGCCCAACAGAGATCTCATATCCTTACGTGAAGGAGATTGACGCTCCCAGCTGTGATTAAAATTCCGAGAGTTTATGTTGTTGCTTTAGAGGAATGATCCACTTCTGGAGAGGCGGCCTATAGCTCCACAGGTCTTTCCACCACAACCGATTTGCCGCACCGCCTTGCTCCCTTCCGAGCTTTCTTTGCCCGATCGTTCATTTGGATGGCCTTCTCACCTCTGTTTCATCATTATCGAAGTTCAGCAGGCAGTTTCTAAGGTGCTTGTCTTATCTCGCCCGGAACCCCTTTCTGCGCTCGCTCTGGGGAAAAAGCTTCAAGGTTTGCACCGATCTTCTTCAAGCCGCAAATTTTCTTACTGAAGCTTGGATTGGGCACGAATCCACAACCAGAAACAGGACATTCTGAGAATGCCAAGGAAAAAAAACAGGACAGAGGCGACTGAATGAGGAGATCTCTCTGTCAGCGTCTATTTCTTTGCTGCCATTGCACCTCATCTCCAGCCTCGCTATTACTCAATTTCTTCATCTCCAAAGTCCTCTCCTAAGCGGATACATGTTACCTGTGCACTGGTTTATGGTAGGAGTCCCACTAGTCGATTGCATAAAGGTGTATGCTCCACATGGATGAAGAATGCTGTTCCAGCCACATGTGAAACAGATGATAAATGTAGCTGGTCACCGATCTTTGTAAGACAGACAAATTTTAGGCTACCAGAGGATCCATTAACACCCATAATAATGGTTGGTCCAAGGACTGGTTTGGCACCTTTCAGGGGGCTTTCTACAGGAAAGAGCTGCACTTCAAGCATCTGGAAAAGAGCTCGGACCTGCACTTCCTTTTTTTTTGGTTGCCGTTCAAGGAAACAGGATTACATTTATGAGGAAGAGATTCTTGCACATGCTGAAAGGGGCATTATAACAAAACTCTCTATAGCCTTTTCAAGGGATGGACCGAGCAAAGAATACGTGCAGCATAAAATGAATGAAAAAGCTGTACAAAGAACAGAGACGTAAAAGCTCTATTTCACATGATAAGCTTCTATTAGGGGCTGTGAAGCAAGCTCTAAGGAGTGCATGCCATGGTCTACAAGACAGGAATGATGCAGTTGATAATGTGTGGCAAGAGCTCCTTGCTCAGTATGGGATTGTGTTGAAAGTCTTAAAGAATCGAGTGATGGATACAAGTTTTGATGCAGTGGATGCAAGAGTGTGCCCTATATGCCATTATGGACTGCATCTCTCTGCAATAGGTTTCAGATGCTGACCTGAGCAGTATACATGTCTCGAGCCTATGCATGCACTTATCAGATGCTTTATCCGTTGGACCTGGAGTTTGAACAAGCTGTTTATGACTAAGTCCTGAATCTGGTTGAATTATTTGGTGCCCTGAAAACCAAGCTCATATGCTTATTGTAAAGCAGTGGACAGATTGTCATGCTTTGTCATTTATTTTGACTCTTCTTTTGTAATGTACTTGACAAGCAATATAGTGATCTTTGGCATCAAATATTGAGTTATTGAGATCTTCTTGTTAACCTCATTCCTTGCTGTACCTTGAACCCCGTGTTCTGCAGCTCTTGCACGAACTCTACGACAACGAATGCTCTACTACCTACATGTTCGAGATGTACTATTGATGTATTGTCTTGGACTTATGTCATTGGCACTGTGACTTGCCTTGGCTTCAACTCTTGAGCTCGTACATACGACTTTTGTGCTAGTGGGAGAATTCTTGAATGCTTATCAGACATTGAGCAAGTGGTACTTTTATGCATTGAGCCGTTACATGCCATTGAGCAGTTACAGACACTTGAGATTGTGGGACTTCTTACCTTTTGGGATGATACATCATATGTCTTGGTTCACTGTATGCTTATGAGCTAAGTCTCAGTTTTGGATCCGTATCTTTGTGAACTAACACCTACTTGTGTCAAGTTTTGGTAGTGGTAGGACCACTTTGCCCTGTTGACTGGGGGGTGTGCCTACTCACTGCAGATGTTTGTATGATATACTTGGGTGTTGGATTCATGCTTATCGACTGTCATATGCTTATGCTATGCCCACATGATGCCGGCTTTGTTATTTGTAGTATCTGATTGCCTTGGGATCCGATTTTGGCACTGTTAGCTCTCTTTTACTGAAATCTGAAATTTATTACAGCAAGCATATGTGTATGGACTGACATGGACTTTTCATGCTGAAAACACTCTGAAATGATGTACTTTCACTAGTACTCGGTGGGCAACAGGTCAAGTTCCACTTTCCTCACCATTTTCCCTCGATTTTGGTGATTTTTTTATCATTTTCTACAGTAAACAGCAAGCAGTTTTGAAATGTCTACAATCTTCCAGCCTGCATTATGGCGAGTTCGTCCACTGATCATGCTATTTTCAACATCACTAAGCTTGATGGTACGAATTACTCTTATTGGAAGAGCCAGATTTGGCAGGTGTTGGTGTAGAAATCGTAGATCAAACCTTTGAGGTTAAGCGGGCATCCGCCTACAACTATGCCAGATGAGGAATGCCTTGAGCTTGATGAGTTATGCAAGTCCACCATTGTATTATCTCTCACATAACAGGTTGACTACAATGTATTTGAGGAAGAACAGAGTGCATGGCAATTGTGGGATAAAATCAAGAATCTCTATGACAAGAAAAATCCAACGGGTCAAATGTATTGGCTGAAGCAGCTTATGGATCTGCGCATGAAGGAGAATGTGGCTATGTCTGCTCACTTGAGCCAGTTCCATGCTATACTCAAGAACTTGACTTCGCAAGACATCACTTTTGCAGAGGATGTCACTCCTCTTTTCTTGCTTGGTACTCTTAATGAGTCATGGGATTATTCTGCACTGCATTATGTGCCTCTACTGCTACCTTGAATTTATATGATGTTGAGAGTGCTCTTCTGCAGAAAGAGGTTAACCGTAAGAATTTGGATACCTCTCGTATGTCGCATGCTATGATAGTTAGAGGCAAGAATGATGGATATGGAAAGCATGGCAGTGGCCGTGGACGGGATTCTCAGAAATCTCTGTCCAAGTCTCGTGGAAAGTCACATAGCAAATCCCGTGGCAGGAATGCAGGTGTTACTTGTCACCATTGTGGGAAAAAGGGCCATATTAGGCCACAATGCCATGAATTGCGCAATGAAAGGCGCAAAGATAAGGGGAAAGACAAAGTGCAGGATAAGTCTTCTGATTGCAGCATAGTGCTTGCAAAGTCCAGTGTTAAAATTAAATAGATCAATGTTATGCAACCTGAGGATGTTAGTGATGATGATTATATCCTTATAGCTTTTTCTAGTGCTTCGCAGATGACAGAGATACACTCTATGTATGCACAGTGTTGGCTCTTGGACTCAGGTGCATCCTTTCATGTGACACCTTGCTGAGAGTGGTTTCATTCATACCGTACTGTTTCGGGTACTGTGCGCTTGGGTGATGACAGCTCTCTTGATATTGTGGGCATTGGTAATGTTAGGTTGTAGTTTCCTTATGGCAGCAGTTTTGTTATGCAGGATGTACGTCATGTACCTGCTTTGACACGCAGTCTCATGTCAGCTGCACAGCTTGATGATGCAGGATATCATGTATGTTTTGGAGACTTTGCATGGAAGATCACTCGTGGCAGACTTGTGATTGCGAGAGGTGCCAAGGCTGGCAGTCTCTACCCCTTGATTGTATCAGCTTCTTCCCTTGATTATATTTTGTCTGTGGGTTCTATCCCACATGTATCTCTTTGGCATGCCCGTTTGGGCCATATGTCTTTGAAGGGAATGAAAATGCTTTCTGGTTTGCAGTACTTACCGCCCCTTGATTATGCATGTTTTGATTCATGTGAGCATTGTCTTTATGGCAGGCAGACTAGGTCTACGCATAAGAAGTCTGGTAGGCCATGCATGAGTGAGCCCTTAGCATTGGTACATTCGGATATCTGTGGGCCCATGCCTTGTCAGTCTATGGGTGGTGCAAAGTATTTTGTTACGTTCATAGATGATTTTTCATGGAAAGTTTGGGCTTATCCCATTAAGCTGAAATCCAATGTCTTGGCTGTGTTTCAGAGATGGCTTACATTGGTTGAGAACCAGTCTGGATACAGCTTCACGACTTTCAAGTCTTCCAACCACTTGATCCTCTTTAGGTTCGTGTGTAGATAAGCAAACCGGTGGGCGGCTATATAGTAGATTCCTGAAGACCCCGTCCATCTTCGTTCTATGTATAAAGGTGATGGATTATAAATCTGCTCTAGGATGTTCATCATCCCAATTCTTTGTCTATAAAGGGAATAATGCATTGCAGTCATAAACATGACCCGAAACACCAAAAACTTGTTCCACGCTTCATAGTTCTGCAAGACAACATTGAAGATGAGGAAATGTTTTGGACAACAACAATTTCTTTACTTCATTTTATTGAGATCTCATAAAAACAATTCCGTTGTTGGTCGGCTCTGATATCGAGAAGTAAGCTGGATCCCAAGAGTGTCAAATGCATTTTCCTTGGTTATGGAAATGCAAGCAAGATGGGTTACCGTCTTTGGGATCCGCAAGCGCGGAAAGTCATCCGTAGTCATGATGTAGTCTTCCATGAAGACAAGATGCATAGGCAGCCTGAGAGAGTTGTTGAGATCCGTAGGGTCATATTTCAGGAGGAGCCGAGAGCTCCCGCAAAGCCAGTTGGACAGCCTACAGCTATAGCAGATGCTCATGGTCAGGGTTTTGGACAGGTAGTTGGGTAGGCAGCAAAGCCTGCCGTGAGATGGTCTACTAATAGATTTCAACCCTCGATGCATTATGTCTTGGTTACAGATGCAGGAGAGCCTTTCATCTATGATGAGGCTATGCGCAGGGGTGATAGTCACTCCTGGGCGAGGGCTATGCAGTTTGAGATAGACTCCCTGTATAAGAATGACACTTGGGATTTCGTTTCCTTGCCTACGGGCAAGAAGGCTTTGCCATGCAAGTGGGTGTACAAGCTAAAAAGTACCCCTGGACACCCCAAGTCGGCATACAAGGCTGGATTGGTAGCAAAGGGTTTTAAGTAGGAGCATGGTGTGGACTTTGATGAGGTCTTTTCTCCTGTGGTTAAGATGACCACCCTGCGCTTAGTCTTGGCTTTGGTTGCTCAGCTTGACTTGGATTTATACCAGATGGATGTCAAGACGGCTTTCTTACATGGGGACTTGCATGATGAGATTTATATGGAGCAGCCTAAGAGCTTTGCAGAACCTGGTAGGGAGCACCTAGTGTGCAAATTGAAAAAAAGTCTTTATGGCTTGAAATAGGCACCTAGGGAGTGGTATCATAAGTTTGATGCCTTTATACAATCTCACAGGGCTACAGCCAGAGTGCTATGGATCCGTGTCTTTACACGAAGAAAGCTCGTGATGGTTCTTTATTGATTTTGGTACTCGATGTGGATGATATGTTGATAGTAGGGAAAGCTCATGATGAGCTAGATGCTCTTAAGGCTCAGCTCAAGAAGAGCTTTGAGATGAAAGATCTGGGACAGGCCACTCACATACTTGGTATGCGTTTTACATGCGACAGGCATCAGGGACTCCTCTACTTGTCACAAAGGGAGTGCATTCATAAAGTCCTTGAGCGCTTCCGCATGCAGGACGTAAAGCCTATTGGCTATCCATTGCCTTCTTATGTGAAGGTATCACATGCTGATTGTCCGCAGATAGAAGAGTAGAAGGCCGAGATGGCCAAGATTCCCTATGTATCCGCAATGGGCAATCTTATGTATGCCATGATAGCCACTCGTCCAGATATTGCCTTTGCAGTTGGTGTTGTGGCACGCTATATGGCTACACCTAGCAAGAAGCATTAGGATGCCGTGAAGGGTATCATGAGGTACCTGAAGGGCACTGCAGATATGTGCATATGCTATGGCAGCCAGGATACAGGAGTCGTGGGGTACACTGACTCTGATTATGCAGGACATGCAAATAGTAGGAACTCCACTTCCGGCTATGTATTCACCTATGCTGGAGGTGCTATTTCTTGGATGTCTAGGGTGCAAAAATGCACGGCCCTTTCTACTACAGGGGCCGAGTATGTTGCATCCACTATGAGTGCTATTCAGTTAGCCAAGAATCCGGTCTTCCATGTGAAGATGAAACACATTGAGGTGAGGTATCATTTCATACGTGGGGTCGTTGAGGACAAGTCTCTTGATCTTGTCAAGATCTCGACTGACCAGAATCCTGCAGATCTGCTCACGAAAAGCCTCTCTACAGAGCACTTTGCCTTCCTCAGGAGGTTGATGGGCGTGGGATGAGATGACGTCTTTCCTCATCCTGTTGTACATGTGCACATGTTGTACTGTCTTTTTTCTTTTTTCTTTTCACTCCTCACTAGGGCAGATTCACCTTTAAGTGGGAGGTTGTTAGGGGTAAAGGCGCCTCCGCCTATCCGCCCGTGTATTACTACACTAATAGTCACCGCCACTGCACACTGCAGGTGACGGACGCCCATCACCGTCACTTTATTCTTTATTCTTTTAGTGACAATTTGAATAAAGGAAGGCCCGGTCACACATTGTGACTGTTGGAGTTCTCATTTCTTGTCTCTCTCCCTTTCTTTCTCTTGCTCTCCCGCCATAGCTCTCGAGTCCAACCTTCGATCCGTCGCTCCCTTTCACTCTAGACATTGCAAAAAACAAAACCATCCCTATCATGCTTGATGTGGAAGAGGAGGGGATTCGTAAATCCTATATGCTTTGACCACAAGTATCACATTAATGATTGGACCCCCATGGTAGCACATGTGTATGACCCGAGGTAGTTTGTCTTACATGATTCTATCATCACAAAAACTTAACAAGCATAGTTCTTCTTATTCTTCCATTCTTGTCTTGTGTTTCGGTAGTGTACAAGAGTTGATGACTCTTGCAATATGTGAGATGAAGGAAGAGGATACAGATACACAAGCTCTTTTTTGGATAAATATGAATGAAGTGATGAAGAAGTGTGGCCACCCAAGTGCTCATTTTTTAGGATTTATGGCAAACGAGGTAGCCACCAACTAGAGAGCCATTTGCATAGTGTTCAATGGTGGATTAGACAACATAATGCAAGGAAGGAAGAGATCTTGCTTACTTCATTGGGAACAGAGTCTCCAAATACACACAACATTATATGTGTATAAGAGTTTTCAAGATGAGCATAAGTGATGTGCTGCATTTGGAGGTATGCAGCCATGGAAGATGATGCAACAATGCAATATTGATTCATTCGGGCTTGGTAGGCCTTAGAAAAAGTTGTGGATTGTTGGCTTAGTTGGTGGTATATCACATATCCACGTTGGAGACGACACTTTGCTGGGGTAAGACTAATTTATAATAGTAGAATGTGATGTGTGGTGCATTTGTTTTCTCAAGCTCCATACCCTCTCCTATTGTATTTTTGTCCAGGTGGTGGAGGACATTACTCATATACCAGCCACGAGACTAGCAGAGCCAATGTATGCAAGTTGGTTGGCAAGGGAGGGATTCAAGGGATCTATGAGCTTGTATGATGCATGTGGCAATGATTTGGCCAATGCTCTAGTATAGAACACAAAACGGCATGCATTCATTGTTGGCAGAAATCCCATGGTGCAGAACCTAGTCCAAGAAGCTTTTGAGTTGACTACAACAAGGAATTAGCCCCACACCTTGAGCAATAGCAAGGATGGTTGAGGAGATGGCAGGAGGAACTGAATTGTATCAACGTCCTAATTTTTTAGGGGATAATGTGACTGTAGCGAGAAAACGTAAGGTTGATGGGAAAGTGGGGTCAGAGGAAGCCAACGCCTCTCACATGCCTGAGTATGTGACCAAAAATATACCTAGAAGAAAGGACACAAGAAAACTAAACTTTGAGGACCCTTTGCCTTTCGACCAATCAAGGGCAATATCACCAAATTTTTCAGAGGAAATGGTGGTGGAGATAGTCCTTCATGACACCATTTGGGCTATAAGAAGGATTCCAACTCGTAGTCATGTGCAATGTCAAGGATGGTTGGAAGCTAGAGAGGGAAAATGCAAAAAAGTAATCAAAAACACGATGCATGGGATACCTGCACCTTCATTTTGGGGCATCATGGAGTGGTCCGATTCAAGAGGAGAAGCTAGTAATCAACATGGAATGAGGCACCAGCCCATGTGGTTCTATGATGATAGTGTGGACCATACATGGAACATTTGTTCTTCCATTCATCATGCACTACCCAAGCTTCCACAACTATGGCCAGTGGCATGAGGCACAGATTTGACAATAGAAGAGCTCCACATGTTGGAGAGTGGTGGATTTGTTTTACAAAAGATGCCACAAGAGGTGAATCATGACGAGGGCTCATGTAGATATTGAAGAGGTGTTTTACAAGCTGTAGGAAAAAGGATAGACTCGGCATTGGCTCTAGATGCAACTGTGAAGGCCCATATAGTGGCAAAGCCCTTGAAGTATGAGATTTTCAAACTAGAGACACCTAACTCAAGTGTCTTACACAAGTGTTATGATGTGCACATTTGCAAAGAATCCAATATGTAATTGCCAAGATTTCATGAATCGTGTTGCAGAAGAAAAAGCATATTTGGCATACAAGCACCTATACTATGTGTATCTCTCTGAGTGTTTGGAATAGATGCAAATGCCAACATGTTTATACACCAACCCATAGTCATTGAAGAAAACTTGTACATTGTATTTGGAAGCAAAATAACTTCTCCAACACCACCTACACTGTGACCAGTAATGCAATGCCAACACTACCTCTTAGCACAATTGCATTTTATTTTGTCGATGAAAAACTGTTATATAATTCAGTTGTATAGCTCTTGTCAAAATTTTGACAAGCCTTTGGTGACCTTGTCTCTCTTAATTTGTCAAGCAAAAGCACTATTGCCAAAGTTAACGCAATATAAAAGTACATTTGGATTGCTTGTGTAAATTGTCTTGTATCAAATTTTTTGGGGAGAGAAGGGGAGGAAAAGAGTGGGGGGCATTATTATACAACGTGGACCAATCGCATGCATGAGAGAGAGAAAGTGAGAGAGAGAGAGAGGGAGACAAACACAAAGAGTGAGTGAGCGACTTATGTATGTATGTATGTATGCAACACAAAGAGAGAGAATGTAGAGTGAGAGGGAGAAATTCCATGTACAAAGAGAAACACAGAGAGAGAGAGGTGTGGGTTGTGGTGTACCATTCTAGGGTGATTGCATGAATGTACCTATGTTGCGTGCTAGAGAGAGAGAATCGTTTACACAAGATAGAGTGCTATTTGAGCAAATGTGTTAGAAAGAGAAAAAAAATATACACATATAAAGAGAAACTAAGAAATTGAGAATGAGAGATGAGAGAACGAGAAAGAGAGGTATACAGAGTGAAGGTAGTGGTGGGAATCATGGAGGTGGTGATGATGCTAAGAGGCATATTCCACGGTGGATTCCATGAGACCACGGTGGATTCCATGAGGTTTTGCGGTGGATTCCGTAAAATTATATTTATTTGTCGAGGCTCGTACATAAGGTGGATTTCTTGTGCGAAAAGTTGACGGGGACGCTTGTCCTTTTCGGGAGTGACATTAATTTAATGTGCAAGTGGGTGATTTCATAGCGGGTGATTCCGCAAAATACATATTTAAATTAATGGATGTTTATGAGTTTAGGATGCGCACTCGTATTAAATTAAGGTTAGGACGACATAGTTCCAACCTATTTATTTATTTTGTAGCTGAAGATTGCTAGGTATTCACTTTTGTCGATTTAATTTTATTATTTTTTAACAATTGTGAATGCTTTAGTTGATGTGTAGAGTAGGCGGCGATGGCGATGGGAAGCACTAGGTGATTGCGTGTATTCAAGCTATTTAGAAGAAATTATCATTTTTCATTGGCACGTGTCTTAGGCATGGCGCTAATATTTATTTAGGTGCATTTATTTATTGAAACGCTTGACATATATCTATTATTTTGTATGGACATTGTATTTGGACACTACCCGACTTTTAGGCTGCCCAACCGCTTTATTCTTTATTTGGACAAAAGCAAACACAAAAGCTAAAGCATGCTAATTATTGTAAAATTAGGCTATTTTTAAGCTTGGAGATGAATAAATTATTAAATACATGCTTTGTAGAGCACTCACACAAGGCATGGGGGGGAGATTGTATCCAATTGGTCTTTTTGCCTCATATTGTGAAGTCTATTCTCTTGAATTTTGACCTTAAAGTAGAGTTCTTTGTTCTTGGCGACCTTCCGACACTCACTACGTATACATACAACATCCGATTTGCGCACCAGTGGTATCAGAGTGAAGCTGAGATCAAGGGCTTCCAATTGCTTACCATCTCGCACGAAGGCGAAGCTCCTGAAACGAACAAGATCTATAGTCAGTCTCGCGACAATCCGTCAATACCAGCGTGTTCTTAGCGGTGAAGAACCCCCTGCTATGCTGTTGGATCACGAAGGACCAGTCTCTAATGGTGGAGGACCACTTTCCAAGCTCTTTCATCAAGACGTTTTTCTCAGAGAAGAGAGATAAGTGAATTTGAGATTAAAAGATTAATAAGCTTTATTAAAAAGCTTAATCCCATCAATTTCAATAATCGCAGTGGCAGTATGTCCTACACGGCGTCAAATTCAGGGAGCACATCCTCTCGACCTGCGCGCTGGCAAACGATCAGTTAAAGCTTTTAATTAAAAAGCTTAAGTTAAAAGCTAAGCTTTATTAAATCTTAAATACCTTACCTTTCTAAATCTCTTCCTCATCAGGCTGTTCTTATTGTCATACTCCCGAATCGATATTACACCTCCCTACAAGCCTCTGTTCACACCTGTGCTGTGACAGAGATAATTTTCAGCAAAGTAGATTGCTATATGCAGTCTTCACAGGCAAAGAATTCGTTGAAGAAGGAGTTCAGCAACTTTCGTGTCCGCAAAGAAGAAAGAGCACTAAAATCCATTTTTTAAAAAAAATAGCAAGCCTTGTAAACCCGACTTTGAGCTATGCTCGTCCCGCTCAAGATTTCAAGTATGTGAGGTCATTTGAACTTTTGCAGGATGACTGATCAAAATATAGAAGATTTTATGGCCGAAGGTGATTTATCAGAACCAATGATGATGGAGCAAAAATTGGACCTAATTATGATGCAACTTCAAAAGGAACGAAGAGCATGTCAAACTTTACAAGTTCAATTGGCCACTCTTCAACGATTTACTACCGATCAAGATGGACCGCGACCTGAAGATGTTATACAATGTACGATCTATGCGACACTTGAAGCACAATCTATCCGGAAAGAAGCCAAGATAAGTAAAAGAAATTTTAAATTCTGTACTTTTAATGGGTTACATGATGGAAAGACTGTTCTCGCTTTTATAAGTCAATTTGATGATTATTTCCATGAAGAACAGTATGCCGAAAAAGACAAACTCGAGTGTGGCATTAAACATTCAGTGGATAGAGCATCGCTATGCTGGTCTGTTGTCCACAAAAGCATTGATTGTCCTACTACTTGGGAGATTTTTCAAAAGAAAGTTTTGCAGAATTTTCTTCCACCTCAATTCCACAAAAAAGCAATCAAATAGTGGGATCTTCTGCACAAAGAGATCGCGATTCTATTTTACAATATACCGATCGTTTTTGGAATGCCTTATTGCAACTTCGAATGCTCGAAGATGTACCTGAGAGGCGATCCATAAGTGCAAGTTTATGTCTGGTTTGCTTGGTCACTTCGATGCGGAAGTGAACATGTTCAAGACAACAACTCTTGAGGATGCGATTTCCTTGGCCCATGATGTTGAAGACAAAATTTGAGGACGAGAGAAGCGACCACAACAATTCCCAAATAACGGTAACTTCGATACAAAGCAATTCAACTCTAACTTTTGAAGATTCAATCAAAACCGCTTTGTTCCATCTTCATTTCGTAAATCTTAGACACGACCCCCTGCTTTACCAACAAACACAAATCCAAATCCTAAGCCATCTTTCTAGCCAAATCTCAACATTCCTAAACTTCCCGCTATTATCAATAATGTTTCTAAATCCAATTTCATAGTCTGCTATAAGTGCCATCAACCTAAACATCTAGCAGTGAATTGTCAATCCAAAAAGCCAACTGTTCACATCAACTACTTGGGAGCGACTGAAGATGAAGACCATGAAGAAATGCCAGATTTCACAGAAGACGATGACAATATCGGTACTACTTCAAATACTTTACCAAGTATGCCAAATCCCTATTCTTTATTAACGATGAAATGTCTTGTATATGATAGAGAAAAGATTGTTTTACATGATGATGGGAGCACACACAATTTTATTTCTGCAAAATTGATCAAAGAATTGAATTTACATACTATTTCGACTCATTATCGCATCAAGGTTGCATTCTTAGGCACTAGATACAATGGAACACAAGAAGTGCATGAGTTAGGAATTAAAATTGGTGATTATGTTGAGCGTAGAAATTTCTTAGTTGTGCCTTTGCAATCTAGTGACATTATCTTAGGAATGCCTTAGCATCATCAATATAATCCCGATATAGATTATTCCATGCATTCGATGAAGATTCATTCGAATGGAAAACAAATCACATTGCATGGTATGCACACCCTTGATAATTTTCCATTTCTTAGTCATACATAGGCTAAACATGCATTGAGAAAAGGTAGCAAATCCTACTTAATATGGGTGAATGAAATTGAAGCTAAGGAAAATCAGATGCATCCTAGGCACACACAATTTCTTTCACAATTTAAAGATTGTTTTGTTGCTGACTTACCACCTAGCTTACCACTTACACATCTTGAAGATCATAAAATAGACTTAATTCCAGGTTCTCAACCACCATGTAAAGCATCTTATCGACATAATCAAATTGAACAGAAAGAAATTCAAAACCAAATTGAAGAATTGTTAACCCAAGGACTCATTAGGTCCAGTAGTTCTCCTTTTGGTGCACCTGTCTTGTTAGTCAAGAAGAAAAATAACACCTATAGGATGTGCATTGATTATCATGCCCTAAATAAGTTCACTGTCAAGAATAGATATCCGATCCCTAGGGTAGACAACCTCATGGATAAACTACAAGGGGCTACAATATTTAGCAAAATAGATCTTAAATATGGATACCATCAAGTACGACTGGACACATCTGATATTTTCAAAACTGCATTTAGGACTCAATTTGGACATTATGAATTCCTTGTTATGCCTTTTGGTTTAACTAATGTACCAGCGAATCGCATATTTTTGAAGCATCAACATTGTGTCATTGTTTTCTTTGATGACATATTGGTTTTCAGTAAAAATGAGAATGAGCATTATGAACATTTATCCTTAGTTTTCAAATTATTGAAAGAGAATCAATTATATGCTAATCCTGAAAAGAGTGAATTTTTCCAAACCCACATTGAATACTTAGGATATATTGTTTCATCTGAAGGTATTAAAGTTGATCCTAAAAAGATAGAAGCAATTTTAAATTGACCGATACCTAAAAAAGTGTATGAGTTACGTTCTTTCTTAGGTCTTGCTAGTTTTTATAGAAAACTTGTGAGAAATTTTTCATTGCTTGCATTACCTTTGACAAATTTATTAAAGAAAGGTATTGTGTATCATTGGTCTGAAAATCAGCAAAAGTCTTTTCATTTACTGAAACATGCCTTAACACGTGCTCATGTATTACAACTCCCTAACTTTAATAGACATTCTTCCTAGTAGTCATTGACGCTAGTGGATCTAGAATAGGAGCTGTCCTTATGCAAGATTCACATCCCATAGCCTACTCTAGCTACAAACTTAAACCATCCGATCTCAAGTATTCTACCTATGATAAGGAATTGCTAGATGTAATACAAGCTTTACAACAATGGAAACACTATTTAATGGGATTTGAATTCATGATCAAAACTTACCAACAAAAAATCAAACATCTCCTTAGTCAACCACAAATCTCTGATCGTCATATTAAATGGGCTACTTTTATTCAAAGTTTTCATCCACTTATCCAATATCAACCCCGGAAAAGAAAATGTTGTTGCCGATGCTTTGAGTAGAAGATTGACTATCCATAATATCTCCGTGATATCTTTTGATTCCCTAATTCCTATGAAAGATACCTATGATCAAGACCCTGGTTTTCAAGCTGATTGGAATAAATTAATTGCAAATAACTAGATTCCAATTGATTCATTGTCTTATGCTGATGGATTATGTTTTATGAAAAAAGGTTATGTATAGCTGTTCCATTTAAATCATTTATATTGCACAAAATTCATTGTCTCTCATATCAAGGCCATAGAGGTATTATTTCTACTTTACGTATATTGGTTGAAGATTTTTACTGGCCATAGATGGAATCTGATGTTTCTAACTTTGTATCTGAATGTTTAGTTTGTCAAAGAGTTAAGCAACACCATGGTAAGCAATATGGTTTGTTAATGCCTTCACCATTTCCAAAACGACTATGGGAACATAATTTAATGGATTTTATTACTGGTTTGCCTAATACTCAAGCTAATCACGATATGATTTGGACTATTGTAGATCAATTTAGCAAACAAGCACATTTTATTCCATGCAAGAAAACGTTAACTGCATCTCAAGCTGCTCAATTGTTTTTGAAAACTATTTTCACTAACCATGGTTTGCCAAAAGTTATTATTTCAAATCATGATTCTAGATTCTACAATAATTTTTGGACTACTTTGTTTGCTAATTTAGGTACAAAGATTGATTTTTCATCTGTATTTCATCCTAAAACAAATGGGCAAACAGAAGCTACAAATAGTATAATTTTGGATCTTTTGCATACATACACAATTTCAAAACCACAAACGTGGGATACACACTTGCATCTACTTCAGTTTGCATACAATAACACCCCACATACAGCTACATGAAAAGCACATTTTGAAATCATTTATGGATATAGATTGCCTACACCTATTACTGCATTGTCAAACAAAATTAAAGCTGATGATGATATTGCCGATATGCATGGTACTATTTTTGCTGAAGTCAAAGACACAATTGCGAAAGCCCAGAAATCATATACAAAACAAGCTAACAAGAAAAAAAAGCTATGAATTTTATAGTTGATTATATTTGGTTACACATTGAAAAGAGAAGATCACAAAGTGTTGAGAAACAAACAATGCATTTAAATTAGAATTACCCCAACACTGGAAAATCCACAATACTTTTCATATCAGTTTGTTATGACCTTTTAAAGGCCAATTACTTGTCCACCCTGTCTATAAAAGCCCTCATTTGTTAGAAGAAGAAACTGAAATCCTTGAATCCAAAACTGTTTTAGACACTGATTATATGACCACTAGAACTGGCCATAGATATTCTAGATATTTGGTAAATTTTAAAAATCATCCTATTGAAGAGGCCCAATGGATGCACACTCATGACCTAAGTGCTTACCCCTCACTACTCGCTCCACATTGAGCTAATAGCAATTGAGGACAATTGCTATCCCACCACGAGGATATGATGCTAGGAGGCATATTCCATAGTGGATTCCGTGAGGTTTTTGCGATGGATTCCATAAAATTATATTTATTTGTTGGGGCTCGTACACAAGGTGGATTCCTTGTGCGAAAAGTTGATGGGGACACTTGTCCTTTTCGGGCGTCACGTTAATTTAATGTGCAAGTGGGTAATTCCATAGCGGGTGATTCCGCAAAATACATATTTAAATTAATGGATGTTTATAAGTTTAGAATGCGCACTCGTATTAAATTAAGGTTAGGACAGAGTTTCAGCCTATTTATTTATTTTGTAGCTGAAGACTGCTAGGTATTCACTTTTGTTGATTTAATTTTATTATTTTCTAACAATTGTGAATGCTTCAGTTGATGTGTAGAGCAGGTGGCGGTGGAGATGGGAAGCATTGGGCGATAGCTTGTATTCAAGTTATTTAGAAGAAATTATCATTTTTTATGGCCGCCCGTCTTAAGCGTAGCTCTAATATTTATTTAAGTGCATTTATTTATTGAAGTGCTTGACATATATCTATTATTTTGTATGCACATGAATGCACGGTTTAAATATTCATTATTGGACATTGTACTTGGGCACTGCCCGCCTTTTAGACCGCCCATGGCCAACCACTTTATTCTTTATTGGACAAAAGCAAACACAAAAGCTAAAGCATGCTAATTGTAAAATTGGGCTATTTTTTAGCTTGGAGATGAATAAATTATTAAATACATGCTTTGTGGAGCACTCACACAAGGCATGGGGGGAGATTGTACCCAATTGGTCTTTTTGCCTCATGTCGTGCAAGTCTATCCTCTTGAATCTTGAGCTTAAAGTAGAGTTCTTTGTTCGTGGGAACCTTCCGACGCTCGCTGCGTATGCATACAACATCCAATTTGCGCACCAAGTGAGGGTAGTGGTAGTGATGGTGGAGTTGGCAGCGGTGGTAGTGGCATAGATGGTGATAGTGGTGGTGGAGATAGCCATGGTGGTGGTGACGACGGCGAGGATAACGAAAGCAGTGGCGATGGCAGTGGTGGAGGTTGAAGTATCTAGGGGTGGAATAAGTGGACTATGTGGAATAAGAAATGTAGGTGCCCCAGAAAAGCTCACTCGAAAAGCTCGCTTTTTACCCTTTCCCTTTTCATATCAACCCATCATTGTCTAAATAATGGTAAATTAGTTTTGTGTTAGTCAATTTGTAGATTGCTTGTTGTCTATTGCTATAACGCACTTGTCTACTTCCTGATTTGGGCCTTCCTAGACCTTTTCATCATCATCCACAACCTGTGTTTACAATTTACAACTTAGAGTTTCTAGTAGTGCTTACAATTCTAACTAGTCTTTTCAACCTTGCACTTCACTACAATGAATCAATTCAACAAGCTATGAAATTGTAAGTCTAGACTAGACTTGTTGTTACAACCTAGGCATGAAGAGTACTCTCGCCTTTAGAACACTAACACCACACTCATTATAAGGAAGGTGCAAAAGTTAATGTTTATGATGTGATTAGCTGAGTCCCAAAACGAGAGTTTCTCAAAACCTATACGTTACTTAACTCAAACATCATAATATAAACATTAACGTGTATAATCAAATACAAGAAAAGAGATACATTTATGAGCCATAATTGATTACACATAAATTGGTATGAGATTGTATATCAATAATCCCAAGATTATAAAATATTGTACTGAGGCCAAGCTATTTCTTTGAACCATAACAAATTCAACTATGTGAAGACTCTATAGATTGTAACAATTCAATTTTACACATTTCCTTGCACAAAACTCTTGGAGACACTGGTGTTGAAAACATGAATGATTATATATTTAGGTCAAAGCCTTTCCTTTGAACCATGATAGTTTTGAATTGTTCAAACCCTCCATAGATGGTGTTATATCATACAGCTGACTACCTCAAGATTAGTACACAACACATGGTTGGTAAATACTTGTAAGCCTTGATCAATCCAAGGGAGTCAAAATACAAAAGGCATATACCTCTATCTTCTAAATGTGAAACCCTCTTGAATTTAGTGTTGTAAAGGACATACAAAGTCTAATGACTTTTGCATTGAGATATTTAACAAAAATGATATTGCTAAAATGTTAATTCAATCTAGAAATGTCTATCTCAAGACAACTAGCAAAAATACAACCATCAATCTTGATGCAACCATGCTAAAAAAGAAATTTAGTAGCACTTGCGATTTTAAACGTGCCCCACTTGCAACAGAGTACCATAAACTATCAATAAGCACACCCTCTTAAGAATCCCTAGTGATAGGGTATGCTCTATCCACCTAGAAGAAAATCTTTGAATACCAAACCATCAAATCCAATTACACACATAACAAATTACTATGATGTGTGGATAAAGTACTTACATACCAAATAGATTGAGGGTCCGAGTGGATGCCTTTGAGCCAATGAATGATTGTATCAATGTAGTATCAATCTCAATCCATTAAGGATGATCTTGAGGATCTAAACTCAATATACACACCTAGTTCTAGCCTATATAGAAAGCCATGGTACTAAGAATACTTCGAAGCACACATTGTACTAAAAGAGATCAAAGATAAATCTATCATGTTAACTTGTACTATTGAGCCATTTGGCCCCTTGTCTACAAGAGACTTTCTCCTATGCAATATGGCTTAATAGTGGCACATGAGGTCACAAATGTATAGGCATATATGGTCCACTCAAATGATGACAATGAAGAGATGCCAATGGGGGTCATATCATCCCCAACACATGGATCTCTGAATCTCAATCCCATCTATTGAGAGACACAATGTCTCTTTTATACATAAATTAATATATAGATTTCAACGGATAATATAAGCTCTGGTCAAGAAAGAACAATGATACAAAAACCACCTCAATATTCACTAGTGGAGGCCATGAGGGTTGCACCTCAAGATTAAGACCTCTAAATAGTGATAGTAAGACTCGTGAACAACTTTGCAGCTATGGAATAATGCATTCTTCAGCTGTGTCATACACGTGAGGAGTTCAATTTGGGTCACGATCTCCATCAGTAGTAGCATCCTCATAACGATGTCCAGTTATATCATCATCACCATCTTCAAAATGCATGTTCAACTGTATGATTGTCACATGTAGCACCCTTAGTCACAAGTTTTGGCTTTGCATGCGCTACATTCTTCCAAGGCTATATTGAGAAGCATTGAATAAAATTAAACTCCTTATATACATACATACATACATACATACATACATATAAAATAAAACAACAGTTAAAATTAGAAAGATGTCTTACTATATGCTTCTCATAATCGTCATCTATTTTATCATGAATCCTTTTCAACTTGATAGAATGGCTTTCTTCATAAATTTTGAAATATAGCTACTCATATCTATAGAGGTCTTCGTGTCTTTGGGGATCAAGTCCCATGCAAAATGAGCTCTCCTCATGGAAGTAGACCTTGCATACGGGGGATCACTTCTAACTTTGGTGCATATAAGTATTGATAGATGGCTTTGCTACATTGGCATGTATGGTGTCATTTGCACTAGGACAACCAACCTTGCATACTGGAATGTCTACACCTAAACCATACTCTTTCTTTAGGTGTTATATCATCCTTTGCCTTTTAAACTCATTTACATGTCTCCTTAAACAAAGGGGACAAGCATGACATTGTCATGCCACTCTGCCATATGGGCATACAATCACCTTATATAGAGGCTCTTGACATGGAAATAATACAAAGGCAATCGTAATGTTAAATATAATTACTGTGTTGTGTCTAAAACGAAAAAGATGTAATTCAAACCAATTAACAAATTTATGGTGCATGTATTTGTGGTAGCCTTGTCACAACCACATCAACATCACTAGATGCGACAATGTTGACATGGTCTTATGTTGATGCTCCCAAGGCTTTGTCCTCAGCCTTGAAAGCAACCTCATTTGATATTTTTTTGGAATATGTATGTGGTGGCATCACTGTAAGATATTCAATTAATATAACTAGGTCTTTTTATAGGCAAATAATTTGTCATATACAAATTGCATCTATTCACAAATTCCTACTTTCTCTTTCTAGGGAAAGACTTTAGATAGAAGGACACTAACATTTCTACAAGTAATTGTGGCTAAAAATGAGGTCAAGAGACATGATGGCCTTTACTAATTGGTTTCACATAGTCAATGCCACTCTTTTAGAAACAACTCTGACAACCATCTCTATGCATAGCTTGCCTATAAACACACAACACAAAGATTTTGAAGATCATTCTTAGGCACATCCATGCAAGACATTTGCAACGTTGGTTCTAACAACTCTTTCATAAATCAGTAGTCCTTGCTTTTTTGAAATCAAATAATTTCTGCTCTTTCATAAATCAATAATCCTTACTTTTATGAATGTAAATATTTTCATACCCATAAAACTATGAGTGTGGGAGAAGAAGATGCTGAGAGTTTTGAAATCGTTTGTGCTTCAACGAGAGAGAGAGAGAGAGAGAGAGAGAGGAGGCAAGGACCCCCTTAAGGCCAACTATTGAGGCGTGGTTGGCACGGCAAGTACTCGCCCGGTGTGAAAGGTCCTACACGCGTAATGCACTCCTCTCTCTATAAAATACAACCGTTCTTCTTCCTTTCCTCACAAGCCCTTTCTGCGATCTGTGCAATTAGGGTTTGGATTACTTGCAGCTTCGTCCTCACACCTTTGCAACACATCTGTTAATCATGCAGATCTTCGTGAAAACCCTCACTGGCAAGACCATCACCCTGGAGGTCGAGAGCTCTGACACCATCGACAACGTCAAAGCAAAAATCCAGGACAAGGAAGGCATCCCCCCCGACCAGCAGCGCCTCATCTTTGCCGGGAAACAGCTTGAAGATGGCCGCACGCTTGCTGATTACAACATCCAGAAGGAGAGCACCCTCCACCTTGTCCTCAGGCTTCGTGGCGGCATGCAGATCTTCGTCAAAACGCTCACCGGTAAGACCATCACCCTCGAAGTTGAGAGCTCTGACACCATCGATAATGTTAAGGCTAAGATCCAGGACAAGGAGGGTATCCCTCCTGACCAGCAAAGGCTCATCTTTGCTGGCAAGCAGCTTGAGGATGGACGTACCCTTGCCGACTATAACATTCAGAAGGAAAGCACCCTGCACCTTGTCTTACGGCTTCGTGGTGGCATGCAAATCTTTGTCAAAACCCTAACCGGCAAGACGATCACTCTGGAAGTTGAGAGCTCTGACACCATTGATAATGTGAAGACCAAGATACAAGATAAGGAGGGCATCCCGCCTGACCAGCAGAGACTGATCTTTGCTGGCAAACAGCTTGAGGATGGTCGCACCCTGGCAGACTACAATATCCAGAAAGAAAGTACTCTCCATCTTGTTTTACGTCTTCGTGGTGGTATGCAGATCTTTGTGAAGACATTGACGGGAAAGACCATCACCCTCGAAGTTGAAAGCTCGGATACTATAGACAACGTCAAGGCTAAAATTCAAGATAAGGAGGGTATTCCTCCTGACCAACAGAGGTTGATCTTTGCTGGCAAGCAGCTTGAGGATGGACGCACCCTTGCTGATTACAACATTCAGAAGGAATCTACCCTGCACCTTGTACTGCGCCTCAGAGGAGGCATGCAGATATTTGTGAAGACGTTGACTGGAAAGACAATTACTTTGGAGGTCGAGAGCTCTGACACAATTGATAATGTGAAGGCAAAGATCCAGGACAAGGAAGGAATTCCCCCTGACCAGCAGAGGCTCATTTTTGCAGGGAAGCAGTTGGAAGATGGTCGGACCCTGGCTGATTACAACATCCAGAAGGAGAGTACCCTCCATTTGGTGTTGCGTCTTCGTGGGGGCAGTAACTAGTCCCCCATCCTGGCACTTGTGTCTTTATTGTGCGTGTGTAGAGCCTTGTACCGGAATGGAGGGCAGTAAAATGAAGTTGCTGGTGATGTCTTAGGTAGTTATGTGTCTTCATTGCCATTAACTGTGTTTTGTCTGCATCAGTTGCTCTGATGCATAGACGTGAATAGTTTGTGGCAGTGCTGGTTGTTCCTGGTCTGAAAGCCTTGCTTCAGATTGCTTTCTAGCACTGCACATGCCTTAGTCTTGAATAGCTTTTGGCAGTGTATCAGTTGTCCTTGGTCTATGAGCTGTTTTTCACATTGCGTGTATCTGGGAACATAATAGCTTTTGGCAGTGTATCAGTTGTCCCTGGTCTATAAGCTGTTTCACATTGCGTGTATCTGGGAACATAGTCCTTAAATTGTATTTCTTATGTAATTTGTGTGTGTGTAGCCTTTGTCTCAGTTGGAATTCTCTCTTTGTGTGTGTAGCCTTTGTCTCAGTTGGAATTCTCTCTTTGATTATTTCTATCTTGTGTGCCATTGACTTCAGAATTGTATAGAAGCATAACATCCATCTTTAGACTTGTCTCTGCATGGTATGAATGTAAATTTGGCTTAGATTTTTACTCTTTGGGCATATCCGTGTACATTAATGTGGAAGAAGCGTTGAATCTGACCTCTTTGGATTTGTCTGCATAATTGGTCTTGCAAATAAACAAGTTCTTCTCAACCACCTACCTCTTGTCAAGCATGTATTTTCCAACAATGTACACAGGTGAGTTATAGGTATATTTGCACTCTAGGGAATTAACACTAGCACATTTGCTATTTTCATACCATCATGATGATGCTATCTTTACTTGTGACCGTTGTGGGTGTAAGTGAAATTTTGTGTAACCATGGCATTTGTGATTTGAGAGCATGCCTATGGAGAAACGAGGTTGTAGATTTTGTTACTTGTGGTAAAGGAGCTAGAATGGCATTGGTGCCCAAAATTCACAATTATGAAGAAACTTGGTTGTAGATTTTGCTACTTGTGGTAAGGAGTAAAAATGCCAAGTAGGGTGAAGGGGGCTTATATAGTGACATATTGGGCCCCAACCATTTCTTGCAATTTCTATGTCAAATCACCCATTTTAACGGCCACTAAGGTCGTCCTTGAACCCCACAAAAAACTTGTTGCCATGTGGCAGCTGAGGCCACTTCACTTCAGCGGCTTGACCACCTTGCATACTCTCTCTCTCTCTCTCTCTCTCTCTCTCTCTCTCTCCCCGTCAATCAAAAAGGCATCTTTGAGTTGGCATGGATGCCTAGCCTTTCCCAAATGGCAATCCTTGGCGTGGCCAAGGACGACAATTTCTACACTTAGGTAAGGAGTGTAACTTTCACAATAATTCAAATTTGGGTAGGAGAGTTTGCATATGCAATAAGGTTTTTGCTTTTGTATATTAGACTTGAGAGGTTTAGATTGCATCTAAGGTCTAATATTCATTGGTATAGATTGGGTTTTCAAGAGAGAGACATTGTAGGTAGAAGTTGTAATTGTGGTTCACGCTTATGTAGTGGTTGGACCTGTTGTGGATCCAAAAGGGAACGTAAGAAATCAAAGGTCTTCAAAAAGTGTGAAAAGAATAAAGCTAATGTCCCTCTATCTAAATTGGAAGACATAAAATAGGTTTTAGAAGGTAAAGGTTTGCCTTAAAAGATAATTGTGTGTGGAGCTTTGGTTGCCGCATGCACAATAATTGTAGTGTAGTGACATTGTAATATGTTGATTTTGTAGCCATCAAGATTGATAAGAGTGCCTAATGTTGCAAAGGAATTTTGAGAAAAAATATGGTCAAAACATTTGTTTGTTGCTTCTATGCTCTTTAACAAATACATTGCTACATATGTTTTTGTAGATTACTATCACTATGCAAATCAAGGTTTTAAAAACCTTCCTCCTACTTGCAGATTGGATGGATGTATGGAGTAATTGTGCTTTTGTAGTTTACTACTTGCACTATAAAATTCAAGGTTCTAAAAATCTTGTTGCTACTTGCAAATTGGATGGATCTATGGATCAGTTGCAGATTATGTCTTGACATGATATAAGTAGCATGTATGTAGCTAGTGATTTGTTTTGGTTTGCATCAATTAGTTTCAAAGACGATCTACTCCAAGTGCTTTGGCGGGCCCTTGGTTTTGTACAAGTATTTTTGAGCCAATTTTGCCCAATTTGGTATGGTTATGGAATAACTATATATATATGGTGTGGTCATTGCTCAATTTGGTATGCCATTTTAGGTATAATCAAAAGTTAGATTAGCAAGTGAAACATGTTTGTTATTTACAAGTTTATTGGTTTTGCTACAAACATGCATGTAAGTGTTGTAGGTCTGCATGGACATGTACAATCATAGGCTAAATTTGACATGTGAAATATCAAGTACTCGAGTTGAGTATGAACATGCATGTAAGTGTTGCAAGGTATTAGGGTGAGAATACAACCATTGGTTCTAATTGACATGTGAAATACTCAAGTACTCAAGTTAAGTACAAACATGAATGTAAGTACTGCAAGGTTTAGGGTGAAAATATAGCCATTGGTTCTAATTGACATGTGAAATACTCGAGTACTTAAGTACAAACCTTGCATGTAAGTAGTGCAAGGTTTAGGTTGAAAATGCAAACGTTGCATGTGAAATTCTCAAGTATAAGTTAAGTTCTAATTGACATTAAGTTCAAGTGAACTGGTGGTGTGAACATCACTAATACAAAAGGTGGATATAATGGCTAGGGCTTACTCTAAGACATATACATATGGGTAGCTTAGTGAGGATTGCATGGGTTACAAAATGCTTTAAGATAATAGGTAGCTTGAACACCACTATGACAAAAGGTGGATACAAATGGCTAGGACTTGCTGTAAGACATAGGGTGCTCTGGGTAGCTTAGTAAGGATCATGCATGCTATAAAATTCTTTAAGACAATAGGCAGCTTGAACATTTGCCGGAACAAAAAATGATTCACTTTACAAAGGATTATTAGGCATGTACTTGGGTAAAAGCACACATGAATTAGGGATCCAAATTTGATAGTATCTTTCCTTTGCTCATCTCACATGCTTTGCAACCTTTGTGCATGGTTCAACCTCTCTTGCATGGTAGGCACATGCAAGGTAGGCAAGTCGCTTGTTGATGAGGCACCCTTCCATAATACTACCCACGGCTCTGTTTCAAATTGAAATTGTGCTTTCCACCTCTTCCTAGACTATTTGGCATTCTTATCTTCTTCCCTTTGTTGCTTGCAAGCTTTAGAAAGAGCTTGGTTCTCCCATCTCTTTTGGTCTCTTAATCTACACTTTGCCTTCTTTTGCCTCTCAATCTTAGCATTCTTAGCTTGGAGTCTTTCAATGAATTGGGCTGAAGTGAGGATTAAGGAGTTGGAGTAGTCCACAAAAGTTTCCCCATGCACACGAGTGAGAGCCACAAGTATTTGGCAGTGTACTCGTGTCATACAAGTGGTTAAGAGTGGTAGATAGATGTCCTAATTCCTCATGAGCAGTGATTCAGAAATATGGATGTAGCCAACCATGTGTTGGGTATTGAGGCCATCTTTAGCATTCTCCATAAATTGTGTTTCAAGAACACGGGTGCAATTTTGGGTGTCCATGCCATCATTAACATCATGGCTAATGTTCTAAATTTGCATATGTGCATCCAAATTGGAGTAAGGCAAATCGTTGTAGTTGAGAATATCATAATTTAGAAGCCTATTTCCTGTTGCCTTGAAGCCTACATGAATATTACTTTTTGTGCAAGCTATAGTTCAAGCCCTAGATGCAATGCCAGCTAGTTCACCCTTACTAACATGTATAGAAAAGCTTCAGCTCGTCAAAGGTTCCTCTCCTTGCAAAAATTGGCCTTGAAGGGCTTAAAAACAAACACATCTAATGGTTGGAGCTTGTAAGATGTGTGCTATTGGGGGGAAAGGCACTTGTGCCTAGTGGCCCATATATTAGTTGCGTTGACAGTACATGTATACCTGCACACCTGTACTACACTTAACTCTATCTCATTTTCTTCCACTTTTGTAATGTTCTCACGTTTAAACAAAGCAACATCAAACCCTTGCACTAATTGGTTCTCAATATTCTCTTGAAACATTTTCCCCTTCTCTTCAACTTCTTTATCTTTGCTTACAATATCCTCTATCTTCTTCTCTTGTATTGTATTTGAAGAACAACTATCCATATATTGAAGATATACAAGAAATCCAGCATTCTTCTGTATAAGAAGACATTGATGTTGATTGTGATAAAAATGGCAATTTGCTTTCCACTTCTTGAATTCCTCATCAATCAGGCTAAACCTTGTTTGCAAAGTTGTTCTACCAGCATTGGTAGCTTCCATTACATTGCTATAATGGACAAATCCCTCAATCTCTAGGCCTTACACATGTTTATCATAAAACTCTCTAAAATCCTTTAGTTTATCGTCAAGATCCTTCAAGAGCTCTTGCAAATCAAAGGGAACATTGAGCATATCTATGTAAACAAATCTAGATGAATTTCCAGTTGCATGAAGAAAATCAAAGAGCTTTTCACCATAGGTATCCACCAGATCCTCTCCCTCCATTCCCTCTAAAGAAAACTTCCTTTTAGTCATCTTGATTACTCACAAAACCAAATTCAAAAAACAACAAAGTAAATTTAGGGGCATAATATACTAATCCACATTTACTCATATCCAGAAGACTAAAGAAAGATTGCTAGAAAAATTTAGTCAAACCCTTTATAGAATTTCTGACTACTTGATATTCTGTCAAGAACTCACTCTTGGCTCCAAAGTTTAGACTTATATATGACATACTCATTAACAAATTTTGAGAAAAGTGTCTTTTCTTCCTCCTTTTAAACCAATAAACACAGAAAAATGTGTAACAATGATAATTCACTTAATTCATCTTGCATGTCTAAATACAAAGGCGTTAAATTTGTCAAAATACAACAACAGTGCCTTGTAAAAAGTAAATTCGCCCTTTATGCAGCAGAGAAAGTATGAAATTTCACGTCTCATTGATCAGATTTTTTATTACATTCATGACTCATGAAACACGAAAACAATGATCCAAACTGATTCACAATTGATAAAATCATGTTTCACATGTCACTAAATCCAAAAAATTTGTCCAAAATAATGCATCTAGAACATCAAAACCCCATTGTTTAACATGTGTACAAGATTAAACCAATATTGATAGAAAAACTAAGTAAAACTCTTTATAGTATTTCTAAGTTCCTGATGTATATTTCTTCTCTTAAACCAACAAATACATATCAATGCTCAACAATGACACCTTATTTCATTCATCTTGCATATCAAAATCCCTAAGATATTACACATGGTAAATTGATCAAAATATAATGCTTTCTAAAAAGTGAGTTGACTACTTGAGTAGCAGAGGAGACATGTAATTTCGCATTTCATTGATAAGTTTTTATTTGACATTAAGGACTTATGAAAGGAAACAACAAACTTTCAAAACCCTTTGCAAATGGTAAAATCGTGTTTCATACATAAGTGAATTGTTTCACAGGAAAGGTTGCAAATTTGATCATCTTTAATGCCTCGAAAATCAAGATTGCAGAGAAAAAATGACAAGAAAAAGTTTGATACTTGAGATATGTAGTTCCCACTATTGAGAATGAATGGTTTTTTGTTAGAACATGTCTGGTTTGGCTTGCGATGCTTACAAGATAAATAGCTCATGAAAGACAAAACAAAATGCGTGGGTGGAAGAAATATTAATGTAAACCTAACCCTGAGTGCGTGGATGGAAGAAATATTAGCATAAATCTAACCTTGAGTTGTCATATATATATATATATATATATATAAACGGTCACCGTACGTTTGTTCGAGAAGTATTGTGCATTGATTCGGAGGAGCTGCACTTAAAATGAAAAGGAAAATGCTAAGAATTATCTTTTATCTTTAAAAAGCGAGCTATAACATTATCATGCCAAAAATGTAAGTGACATGTGGCACAAGTTCCAAGGCAAAAACGGTCTATCCATCGCACGTGTGAAATTAACTACTCATTACAGTAGTCACATGTGTAAATAAACATCCCTTTAAACCCAATTTTTGAACCGCAAAAGAGTTTTTTCGAAGACAAAGCTCTTTCTATGCTCGATAACACCAAGACAACGCTAACTTGGTCACAATGCAAAATTGTTCTGCAATGGAAGGTGACTAAAGAAGGTTTCATCACCCAGCATACACGCCAAGGCCTCGAAAATGTAAGTTTTTTAACAAATCTAAGCTAGCTCTGAATCAATGGAACGAATCTTGCCAAATAATCCCAAAAAGAGGCTGACGTATAAAACACGATTAGTCATGGCTCTCCCCATGGACAAGAGTTACCTCGCGTTTCATACATCGCCACAGGAATGCAAGTTTCCTCAAATAGGATCATGGATCAATAGAGCTTGATCACACTCTATGTCCTACTTATTTGAGGGGCAAGTAGCATAAGCAATCACATCCCTACGTTGCCACTAGGAGGACTTACTACTCCACGTGAGTTGGGTTCACACCGACCTTTGCAAACCTATGGCCATAGCCTCCCTTGGGAAGGCCAAGTATTTGATGTTGATTATAGACGACTTTAGTTATTATGTGTGGCCTTATTTTCTCGAGTACAAGAATGAGACGTACTCTTGTTTTTGTGAGTGGAAGGTGTTTGTAGAGACAAAGACTACTTCCAAAGTTCAAGGCATACGAGAAAATCATAGTGGAGAGTTTACTCTAATTGCTTTTCTCAAATTTGTAGGGATCACGGCATTCGGGTGGAGTATACCCATTTGAGCACACCTTTAGAGGAATAACGTAGTGGAGTGTGTGAATTGGACCATGCTAGAGATTACTTGATCGATGTTGGAGCATCAAGGACTTCCTCATACCCTTTAGGCTAAGGCAATGGCTACTGCGGTTCACATCTACAACCGCTCCTCGATTTTTTCGTTACATGACATGACTCCCTATGAGGCTCTCTTTGATCAAAAGCCCTCCATGTCTCACTTTTGCATCCTTGGATGTGATGCGTTTGTCCATGTGGACAAGAAGAAGAGGAAGACAAAGCTTGACTCAAAGTCCAAGAAGAAGCTGATCTTCATGGGCTATAGCACTACCATGAAGGGCTATTACCTCTACAACTCGACAACACGAAAGCTTCAGGTAAGTAGGGATGTGATCTTTGATGAGACTTTAGCCTTCAAGGATTTTTATTGATGGTTTCATTGCAAGTGATTCTTCATGATTGCGACTGACTCTCTCCCACCCTTAGTTCCTCTACTTCCTTCTAGGTTGCCTCTTAGCACCCCTTCTTCATCTTCAGCTCCTTTACTCTTTTTTTTCCACTTGCATGGTTTCCCTACCACATTTAACAAAGGCAACTAATACTACTTCTTCATTGGCACCTCTTCAGCCTCCCCTACGGATTCTTCTAGGGATGCTCAGCCATCAAAGGGGGAGCCTTTTGCAAATGAGGAGGATTTACATTCCCTTGGTGAGGGTGGAGTCCCTACAATAGAGATGTGCATTATAGGTACTAGAGGCTACTCAACCTCCCTTGCAACTGGATGAGCCTATTTGGATTTCTTGTTGGTACCAACTTGTGCATGATTTAGGTGTTTCTCACTATCCTGCTTCTCTTACAAGTCCTCGTAGATCAACTTGCTTACAGGCCCAAGGGAATAGTTCACTTTGTGTGAATTATCCTCATAGTCACAAATTCTTCATGACATTGAGTCTACCTTAGTTGAGGAGGCTCTTGCATAGGATATTTGGCATAGGCCATGTAGGAGGAGCTCAATTCTATCAAGTGTAATCGAACTTAGGAGTTGGTTATGTGTCTCTCAAAAGTGAAAGGTGATAGGTGTAAAGTGGGTCTATAGGACTAAGTACCTTGTAGATGGTTCCTTGGACAAGCACAAAGGTAGGCTTGTTGCCAAGGGTTTTGCTCAAAGGGAAGGTTTGGTCTATTTCAAGACTTTTAAACCTACGACTCGGATGTCTTCTATTTGAGCTATCTTGGTTCTTGTAGCCCACCATTGCTGGCCTATTTATTAGATGGACATAAAGTTTTCCTTCTTGAATGGTATCCATGAGGACAATATTTATGTTTCATAGCCTCCAAGTTTTCTTGTATAGGGGAAGGAGGCCCATGTTTATAGGTTGCAGAAGGATCCTCTGCTTAGTACTAGAGGATTTATTGATTCTTTCTATAGAGTGCCTTCCATCAATCAACTCGTGACCCTGACTTATACTTCAAGGTTGAGGGTGACAAGTGTGTTTTGCTAATCTTATATGTAGATGACCTTATCATTACAAAGAGATATACTCAGGAGGTTGATCATAGTCTAGAGATTTTGAGACGAGTTTGCCATGACGGATCTTGGGATTGTCCACTTCTTCCTTGGATTGGAGATTTATCAGTTGGCACATGGCATTTTTATTTCGCAACATAGGTACATTTTTTAGCTTCTCTCAAAGTTTGGTATGGCCAATTATCGGCCTATTTCTTGCCCCATGGATCCAAAGTCCAAGCTTTTGGCAATCGCAACTCCCCTTATAGATACCACTCGTTATAGGTGTCTTGTTGGCTCCCTCATCTAGTTGTTGATAATCGCAAATGAAGATATGGGAATGGTAGTAAGTTAAAATGATAACAATGAAAATGATGAAGAGGATACCTTGATAACTAAATGATGAATTATCTTATATTTAGACAGATCCCGTTTCAACCTTCAATACATAAATTGAATTTCAAGCTATCTAATAGATTCATGGGTACATTAATAGTATCGAGAAGATACTCATTATGTACAAAATCCTCCTAAGTATAGTGTCCCATACTATTATTTCAATGAGACATTTATAGAGGAATTATTGTTCCAAAATTTTAAAAAATTCCCATAAATAACGAAATAAAAATTCGACTACTTTGATTAAGTAATCATAGCTCCTGGATTTTGCTTGGAGATGGAGGGGCTTCACTTGCATGTGCAACTTCATGGCATGCTCCTGTAGTGCTCCTTTTCAATTATGTCCCTCCCCTTTGAGTCCTCTGTTTCTTGGTTTGACTTGTTCCATGAACCCTACTCATAGTGGTTATCTCATACTTGCAAATTCTAAAAGAGGGAAAAGATTTGTGTATGCTTGAAAGAGCTTGATGAATGTGTCTTCTCGATCTTCTTAGATCATGGCTATGGGCTTGATTTAGCCTCTCTCTCTCTCTCTCTCTCTCTCTCTCTCTCTCTCTCTCTCTCTCCTTCACCTATCTTTCTCCCTCTCCCTCTCCCTCTTTCTTTCTTCATCTCCTCTTCTTCCCTTCTTCTCCTCCTCCTCCTCTTTCTCTTCCTTTCCACATTCCCTCTCCTTCTTCTCACTATCTTTCCCCCTCTATCTCCATCTTTCCTTCTCTCTATCCCTCTTCTCCTCTCCTCTTTCTCTTCCTCTCCCACTACTCTCTCTCTCTCCTCCTCCTCTCTCCTCCCCTCTCCCTCTCCCTCAAAGTCCTACCGATTGGCATGCACTGTGAATTCAGCATACACATGTCATGAGGTAGTTTTTTCGGAACCATACTGTTTGATAGAGGGTGCACTCTTCAATGAAGAGGTCAATATAAAGAATATAGATGCTTCCCACACCTCTCATGCTTTGACAATCAAAGGCAATAATGGTAAAAGTGGTAATGATCACTGTGGGAGAGACTCTCTAAAGTATCATTCTCAGGTCTCATGCAGTAGGCCTTGTGGTCACAAGTCCTCATTGACTTGTCATTATTATGGGAAGTAGGGGTCATCGTCAGGCCTTAGTGCTATAAAATGTGTCATGATAAACATAAGGAAAAGGGAAAGGGTAAAGTGCAAGAAAAGAATGATGATCATAGCATTGTCCCTACCAAGTCAAGCATCAAGATTGAAGAGATTAATGCCATGCATATTGATTATGATGAGGACTACATACTTGTAGTTTCTTTTGTTAATGTTTTGCAATTGACTGATGCCTCACCTTCCTATGGTCAGTATTGGCTGATTAATTCAGGGGCTTCATTTCATGTCACCCCTCATTGAGATTGGTTCCACTCCTACCATAGAATGATAGGATCTATTAGATTGGACAATGACTTGGCATTGGATATTGTTGGTATTAGAGATGTTTAGTTGCAGTTTCCTTTAGGTAGTATGTTTACTTTGCATGATGTATGCCATGTTTTGACATTAGATAAAAGCCTTTCGGTTAGATAGTTGGATAATGTAGATTATATTGTATCTTTTGGTGATTCCTCATGGAAGCTTACCCATGGAAATATTGTTCTAGGGTGCTAAGTCTGGTTGGATAATGTAGATTATATTGTATCTTTTGGCGATTCCTCATGGAAGCTTACCCATGGAAATCTTATTCTAGGGTGCTAAGTCTAGCACTCCTTATCCCTCTTATCTAGGCCCACCGACCATGTTTTGGCAATGGTTACAATACCATATGTATTGTCACGGTAGATCTGGATCTCTATCAAATAGATGTCAAGATGACTTTTTTACATGGGGACTTGCATGATGAGATTTATATGCAGTAGCCTAAGGGCTTTGAGAAAAAAGGTAGAGAATACCTAGCGTGAAAGTTGAGAAAGAGACTATATGGCATTATGTAAGTGCCTAGGGAATGGTGCCACAAATTTGATGCTTTCATGTACTCATAGGAATATGCCCATAGTGATATGGATCTGTGTTTATACATAAAGAAGGCTCACGATGACAGCCTTATGATTTTAGTACTCTATGTGGATGATATATTGATTTGTCAAAAACATGGATCTAGAGCATGGCAGGAGCTATGGAGTATGGAATATGAATATACAACTCATGGTGACATAGACTTAGATAGACTAACTGTTACACAAGTGAACTAGGTTCCAATATATATTATCTTGGACTCATAAACACATTCTTGTGTAAGATGGACAATGACACTGACACTGACTCAAATTGATAGGTCCATTACCTTGCAATGAGTGTCAACAAAGTACATGCCTTTATAGCTTTCTGGATAGTACCACTCTCCTCACTATGCATATGGAATTGTGAACATCTCTCCTAGAGCATACATTATTTGTCTATCTTCTAGCCTCTTCTTTAGGGTATACATCTAGCCTCTATGGGCAAGGATCATTTGCTATTCTCAACACCCCCCTCAAATGACGAGTCTCTACCCTTGCTGGCTTTTGCCCCCCCCTACGTGATGACAAGGATCATTATTTGTCTATCTTCTAGGCTCTTCTTTAGGGTATACATCTAGCCTCTATGAGCAAGGATCATTTGCTATTCTCAACACCCCCCTCAAATGATGAGTCTCTACCCTTGCTGGCTTTTGCCCCCCCTACATGATGACATGGCCCGAGAAACTAGCTCATTGGTAGCCTAGTCAAGTTAAGGCTTAAAACTTTACATCTTTGGTAAGGGCTTTTACATCCACTATGGGAAACAAGATCCGCTATGGGAAATAAAGATCCATTATGGAAAAATTTCTTTGTTGTTAGCAGCAGAAATTTCTTTATCTTCTTCATGCTTCTTTGGCATCCTTTTCTTTTCTCAATCTTCTAGGTGTCTTTGATCTTCTTGGACTCATTCTTGGTCCATCCTCTTCATATTTGACTTATTCTTCATTATTTTTTGCTCTAGTCTTTTTTGTGAAGTCCTTTTGGTCTTCTTTCTCAGTGAGTTTGAGATGGGTACATTGCTGTGACTTGACATGACTTGTTGAACTATTTCATAAATCTTGGGATACATAGCTTTTGGGGTTTCATACGGCTTTGACTCATGGATTGACATTACATTGGATTTTCTTTTGAGATCATACAACATCTTGTCCTTCATTTTGCTTGCTTTGTCATTCTTTACTTTGCTTGAAACTTCTTTAACTTTGACTTTGCTCTTCTTGTCCCCCTCAAGCAAAGGTACCACCAACTTTTTGTACGATGATCAAGGCAACTAGAATGTCTTCAAAAACTTCAAATGAAATCATCAATTGCTCTTTTATGTAGCTCCATGTCTTCCTGCAAACAAGTCTTCCATGTAGTTGAAGTGAGCAACAATGATTATGTCACTCTTCATGAGGAGCATCCTTATAAAAGACTTGATTTTGGTCATTCCCATGGTGGAAACCAACTAAAAATATATGAGAATGTCTAGCAAAGAAAGTATACCTCAATGTGTCAAGAGACATAAGCAAAATAGTATCAAGAGATACTAGCTTGATTTCAGGCTTGATGTTGCCTGATTTCAGGTGGTCTTTTTGATCTTCAGGTGGACTGCTTGAATTTAGATGGGTTGCTCCAAATCTTATTCCTGAGGTTTGAGTTTGTTGGAAACTTCAGATCTAAGTGGTAAGAACTTGGTTCAAGTGGAAGGAGTGAGAAAATGTAGTGTTTTATGAGCTTCAACCCAATGGCTATGGAGAACTTAGAGTTAGGGTTTCTGGATGAGTGGTTTTTCTCAGATTACAATAGCTATAGTATAGGATTTGGGCTCAAAAATTGTCAAGAGGAAGCTCATGTGATGGGCTTCAAATTCCCTATAGGCGCAGGGTGAATCGCAACATGTAGGTGTTGATCCAGTCGTACATCAGGATGTAGGTGCAAACGGGGCAGCGAGTTCCAATTTTTACAATGCTGGAGCTGTAGACCACCAATGTCTATGTTTGAAGTGCCATGAGGAAGCGCTTTGAGCAGAGGAAGATATCTCCAGAAGGAATCACTGGAAGATATGGCTTGTAGAGAGAGATCTAGAAGCTCTAAGGTGGGTAGATGCAATATGGTTATAGCTACCACAAGGTGACTATGAGATTCAAGTGAAGAATGGGGGTCATACACTCAAACTGAGCTGGAGTGAGATGAAGAGGAGCTAAGAGGAGTGAAAAGAGAGCTGGGCCATGCTCAGTTGAGCTCTGATACCATGTCAAAAATACCAATCTAGACCATGGCAAGAGCTATGGAAGATGGAAGATGAATATACAGCTCATGATGACATAGACTTAGATAGACTAGCTGATACACAAGTGAATTAGGTTCCAAGATAGATTAGCTTGGACTCATAAACACATTCTTGTGTAAGATGGACAATGACACTGACAGTGACTCAAATTGATCGTTCCATTACCTTGTAATGAGTGTCAACCAAGTACATGCCTTTATAGCTTTTTGGATAGTGCCACTCTCATCACTATGCATATGGGATTCTGAACATCTCTTCCTAGAGCATACATTATTTTTCTATCTTCTAGCCTCTTCTTCAGGGCATACATCTAGCCTCTATGGGCAAGCATCATTTGCTATTCTCAACATGATGGAAGCGGGATGAACGGGAGCAGGTGGCTCCTCCTGAAAGATAACTATGCGTACCTCAACCACTTTCTCAGGCTACATATACATTTTGTCCTCATGAAAGATGACATCATGGGCGCGGATCACTTTTCGTGCATGCGGATCCCATAGACGTTAACCCATCTCTCCTGCATCTCCATAGCCGATGAAAATGCATTTGACACTTTTAGGATCTAGCTTGTTGCGTTTGTCCTTGGACACATGGCAGAATGCCTCACATCCAAAGACACGCAAATGATCATAAGAGGGGGGCTTACCTGCCCATACCTCCTCTGCAACCTAAAAGTCTATGCCACTACTAAGCGACCTGTTAATGAGATGCATTGTAGTAGTAACTGCCTCAGCCCAAAAGTGTTGCAATAAGCCAGCCTAGCTAAGCATGCTACAGACCCTTTCTTGAATGATCCTATTCATACGTTCAGCCATACCATTCTGAGGTGGGGTGTAAGGGGCGGTCAACTGATGCTTAATACCCTGCTCATCACAAAACTACTCAAAAGCACGTGATACATACTCACCCCCATTATCTGACCTTAGGCATTTGAGCCTTTTCCCAGACTGGTTCTCTGCCAATGCAAGCCAACGTTGAAATGTGTCTAAGATATCAGATTTTCTTTTTATGGGATAAGCCCAAACCTTACATGAGTAATCATCTATGAAAGTAACAAAGTACTTTGCTCCACCAAGTGATTGATAGGGCATATGCCCACATACATCTGAGTGCACAAGAGCCAAGGGCTCACCCATGCGTTTCTTACCAGAATTTTTATGCGTATTTCTAGTCTTCCTGCTATACAAACAATGATCACAAGAATCAAAATGCGAAGAGTCAAAAGGCAGAAGATATTGCAAAGCATGGAGCATTTTCATTTCTTTAAGAGACATATGTCCCAAATGAGCATGCCAAAGGGATACGTGGGGAATAGAACCCACAGACAAAACATGATCCAATGTAGCTCCTGATACAAGTAAGGGATAGAGGCTGCCAAACCTGGCACCTCTTGCAAGTACAAGCCTGCCACGAGTAATCTTCCATGCAGAGTCTCCAAAAGACACAGAATACCCTGCATCATCAAGCAGTCCAGCTGACATAAGGTTGCGAGTCAATGTAGGTACATGGCATACATCATGCAAAACAAAAGAATCGCTAGAAGGAAACTGCAGCCTAACATCTCCAATGCCCACAATATCAAGAGACCTGTCATCACCAAGATGTACAGAACCAGACATGGTACGATAGGTATGAAACCAATCTCGACAAGGTGTCACATGAAAGGACGCACTCGAATCCAAGAGCTAGCACTGTGCATACATAGAATGTATCTCAGAAGCCTGTAAGGCATCGCATGAAGAAGCTGCAAGTATGTAATCATCTTCTGAATCAGTGGCCTGCATGACATTAATCTCTTCTATCTTCACACTGGACTTTGCAGGTACAATACTGCGCTCAGAAGACTTTTCCTACACTTTTTCTTTTCCCTTTTCCTTACTCTTATCATCATGCATTTTATGGCACTGCGGCCTAATATATCTTGCTTTCCCACAATAATGACAGGTAAGATCAAACTTCCATCCACGGGACTTACTGCGACCACGTGACTTGGACCTGGACTTCTGAGAGTCCCTGCCCTTATGATCGTTATCATGCCTGCCATCTCTAACGGTCAATGCATGTGAAGAGCGAGAAGCATCATTGTTTCTCCTGTTGATTTCCTCAGTCAATAAAACACTCTCAACATCTTTGATTTTCAACCCATCAAGCTTGTTCGTGCATATGGCAATACAGAAGACATCCCATGATTGAAGCAAGATGCCAAGCAAGAAAAACGGGTGCAGGTTTGAACTCAATACCCTGCGACAACAGACTCTTCATGATAGCATGAAACTGACTGAAATGAGATGAAAGGGAGGTCCCCTCCTTCATGCGAAGGTCCATTAATTGCTTCAGCCAATACATCTGTGACGCAGGACTCTGATGCGCATAGAGCTAATGAATCTTCTCCCATAAATCCCATGCACTCTGATTCTCATCTTCAACAACATTATGATGGACCTCTTATGAGAGTGACAAAATAATGGTAGACTTGCATAGCTCATCAACTTCCATCCAAACATCATCATCCATATCCTCAAGTCTAACACCTTTGAAATACAAGGGTTTAATCTGTAACTTCTGCATCAAAACCTGCCACATTTCGGACTTCCAATACTCATAGTTGGTACCATCCAACTTGGCAATGTCAAATGACCAACCATACTGTCCTAAATCAAAGAAAAAGAGTAAAATTGCAGGTTGTTGTAATTAGTAGAAAATGCACTAAAACCACTGCTAAAACTAGCTGAAAGGGTGGATTTTACCAAGGGAAACACCTGTCCACCAAATTTGACCAAGATAACATCAAATAGTAAGCATTATCCTCAAAGAAGTGCTCAAAATCTGCAAGTTTCAACTTGCTGTAATAAATGACAGTAGTATGTAAAACTGACCCAAAATGAAGCAATCACTGATACATATGTCACTGCAACTGCCAGGTAGCAAGATACATCCAACAGTGAGTCTCCAAGGGCAAGAAGGTACCAAGAACTGTCAAACCAATAACTTGTCAGGCAAGAGACATCTCATGGGTCCAGAAGTCATGCATGTAATGGGTCTCGGGGTAAGAGAAGAGACCAGGCACAAGCATAACTGATAGAGCAAGAAGCTCAATACATAACCATCCAAGATGCATACAAAACTGACAAACCTATGACAAAGATAGGTGCCTGCCCCAATAGACGTATCAAATCAGCCCAATATAGACAAACTGCAGACATAAAGCTCTCAAGAGTATAAATGCATGTAACTGTCCCACAAGCTCAAGCTCATCTGTAAATAAGACTCTGTGTACATCCGAATATACCAAGGGGCTCCCACTGGAAGTGAATTCAGATGCAAAGAGAGCAAGCACCGCTCTAATACATCAAATACATAGCATCAGACATGCCAAATCCCAGTAGGGTACATCTGGAGCATAAATCCCAAGCTATCTCAGACCCGTAAAGCATAAGCTTGAAAGCATTCAAAGGGCATGTAATTGACAACCAAATGTAATGCCCAGTAGATCCAAAATTCTCAAATACATCTGAAGATAAAGCTCCAAGTAACTGTCAAGCATGGGCAAACAAAGTGGCATCCATATCTAACCAAAGCATAAATGCAAGAGGCCTGAATGTCAAGCAGTGACAATAGGCATAGACCGGTCCAAAGCATGCCAACCGAAGCCAAATGCCAGTGAAGAACAACCAAGTCGGAGCTTAATACAAGCTCAAAAGCATTCTGGAACCAAAGACAAGCTCGATGTTGTACCTTGAAGGTCAATACTTCATTGCATATCCCAAAGACATAGTCTGAAACCAATAGGCATAACAAACATGAGATAGTAGGCTTCAGCCCACTGTGGTACAGCAGTGATTTATATTCAAAATTGAGTATTTTCAGTGAGAAAATCAATCCAAAATGATGGCATAGCATTAGCCCAACATCCACCAAGCATAGGCATCAATGGTATAGCATATGGGTATGAGATAGTGTATGTAGATGAGCTCCATGACTTGTACACTTCTGCTGCAAACCTGGACAGACCTGCTGTTGTGTATTACAGCAAATGTGTGCTCAAACCAGAGTTCCAAAGCTCAAACAAAGCATCAATACATTGTTTACAGCATTGTCAAGCATTGCTTTAGTGCCCGATGCAAAGAGTAATGACTAGGGAGCCAAAGCCTTGTAGCGGAGAACCAGCCAAAACCTGCAGGAAAACAGGCGCAAACTGGTGTGGCCGGGCAGAAGCACTTTTGTGCTCTAATGTGGCTGATGGGGGGCTTGGGATGGTGGTAAATCTTGCCTACAATAGGCCCAAGCTAGCCCCAAAGAGCTCCAGGGAAGGCAAGAGGCATAGGAGCTCCAATGAGCATGAGATATGGCTGCCCCCTTCCTATGTGAATACCTTGTGTAACCTGTAAGCCAATAAAGAACTAAAATAAAATTGAGAGAAACCTCTGATGTAATGCCTTGAGGGTGCCTCAATAGGCGATAAAGGTGCTCGGGAAGCCGGGGGTGACGGGAGCTCGAGAAGGTCAGCTATGGTTGCCATTGAAGCTCCGGTTGAAGCTCTTCAAACATGGGCTGAAGAGAATGTCGGGCAAGCTCCAATGCATTTGCTCTAATACCAGTTGAAAGGGAAGTGAAACCCAGGAGGAAGAAGCTTGGCAATGAGGGCTATGGCGGATGGAGAGCTAGAGCCGAGAGAGAGAGAGAGAGAGAGAGAGAGAGAGAGAGAGAGAGAGAGAGAGACTCAAAAGTGGGAACTCCAACAACCACAATGTGTGGCCAGGTCTTCCTTTATTCAAATTGTCACTAAAAGAATAAAGAATAAGTGACTGTGACGGGCGCCGGCCACCTGCAGTGTGCAGTAGCGGGTACTGTCAGTGTAGTAGTACACGGGCGGCTAGGCGGAGGCACCTTTACCCACAACAATTATGGGGAGGATCCCCAAGAGGCCAATGATGGCTGCCAACAAGCTCAAATGAATAGGGAAGCTTCAAGCTTCAAGAAGAATCTTCAAACCTTGTTGCTCTGCCTGTAGACTCTTCACAGTGAACTCTTCTTCAACTTCAAGCTCCTGCACCTGAAGAAATGCCAAGCTCTTGATTGCCTGAACCAAGCTATGATACCACGTTATTGAGTTAGATGCAGGTTGAGAGAGAGAAGAGACATAGACACAAGATTTGTGGTACTTAAGAGTACCTCAATAATGTTTTAGATAGGTATATGTACTATTACAGCATGGCCCTTACGGGCAAACACATGCACTATCCTTTATCCCAACACATCCCAAAAGAAAGCTTTATTCTTCGACCTGTCAGTCAAAGGAGCTACGACAACCTCATAATGCTTAATGAATCTATGATAGTATGATGATGGACCAAGAAACCCTCGAAGGAAAGTAGTGGTAATAGGTGACGTCCAACCTCTAACACATTACACCTAATTAGGATCAGCCTATATCCCTAGTTCACTAACAATATGACCCAAGTACTCCACTTTAGTCTACATGAAAGAGCTCTTCTTCTCCTTAGCAAAGACTTTGTGATATCTCAACACATAAAAAACCTTCCCCATATGTAATAAATAGTCCTAAAACAAGTCTTGTTATAAATCAATATATCATCAAAGAAGACTAGGACAAACTAGAAGAGGAAAGGTTACAAAAGCTTATTCACCAGACTCTAGAAGGTAGTTGGAGCATTAGTAAGCCCAAATGGCATCACAATGAAATAGTATAGCCCACGATCAGTCCTAAAGGTAGTCTTAACTTCATCACCCTCTTGCATATGGATCTGATGATATACGTTCTCAAATCAATATTGGTAAATAATCTAACTCCCTTGAGCTCATCAAGAAAATCATGAATTCTAGGTATTGGATACATGTTCTTCACTCAATGTGATCTTGTTTAGATCCTTATAATCAATATACATCCTGAAGGATCCATCTGTCTTCTTCACTAACAAGACTAGAGATGCATAAGGTGAAGAACTAGGCTCAATAAATCCCATCTATAAAAGCTCTTTGATTTGCTTGGCTACTTCCTCACCCTCTCATTTTGACAATCTATAAGGTGGCCTAATATCTGGCTTTGAATGAGGCTCTAAATCAATAGGGTGATCCACTGCTCTCTTAGGAGGTAATGAAATAGGTACTTCAAACAAGTCCTTGTACTCCTCAAGTAAAGCTTTCAAAGCGAGATACTCTAGTAAATTCTTTGACTAATCTTCAACCTCTTTATTCAAGTGCAATACAAAAATTTGTGAGTGCTTCTTCTACTCCTTGAATTATTTAATGGTGATAAACTAAAAATCAAATTTACTTAGTATTTCTTGTAGATAGATAGGCTACCAATCAATGGCAAACTCCATGTATAATAGCAAGAAATCCATACTAATATTTCCTAAAGTCATCAACTAATCAAACCAAGTACAATATCTATGGGTTCCATTTTCAAATTTAGGTTCACCCATACTTCATAATTTCTAGCTAACTATATGGAAACTTGTGGGCACATTTGAGTGTTGATTTCCTCTTCACCATTAGCTACTTGTACTCTTATCGCTTGCTGTAAATCAATGAGAAAGTAGTGTAATATATTCATAGCTAACTTATTTAGAAAACTATGTATATTACCACTATCTAGTAGGATAAATACACCATTTCCATTAATGGCACCCTTCATACAAAGTGTATTAGGACTCTTTGAACATGTCCAACCATCCATAAAAATAGAACAAAGGGTAGTGGTAGCCAGAGATACATCTATCCTGCCAAGAACAAAAGGAATATGACCACCAAGGTCAAATGGAAATCCATCCACAACCTCATAAGATTGATCGAAATTAGGATCCTCATCATGCTCTTCAAATTTAGCTTGCACACTCACTATTGGTTCATCAACAACCTTATCATTCCTATCCTCAAGTACTATCATGTTATAATTCTTAGCTCTGGCATTCTTGAAAGTGCACTTTGATGCATGATCACCTATATACTTTTCACCACATGTGAAGCATAAACCTTTTTTTTCTCCCTTGAAAATATCCATAGGTATAGACTTGACATTATTTGCTAAATTATTATGGGATCTATTATCACCTTACCTAGGATCCACTTCATGGTGGCTGATTGCTAACTTTGAAGCACTTTGCTGAAAGTAAGATATGTATGGACTTTGGGACTATTAAATAAAGTATTTGAACCTTCATAATTGCCAACAAAGTTTCGATATTTAGTAACAACCCTTTGTTATCCAAAAGAAGCTTGCATACGAATGTCCCTCCTATACTTACGCGCATATGTCTTAGCTAGCTCAAGAGCATGGAATACTGTGGCAAGTTTTGGGCCATAACATCAGCTTGACAAATTAGGCTTCAGACCATAGATATACTTATGCAGCTTTGCATCATCGCTCACACTCTCTACATACATAGTAAGATTCAAAAACAGATTTGTATACTCTCTAACTGATAGGCTTCTTTGGTCTAACTGCTAGTACCATCTTTGTAAGAAGTTGGAAAGAAGATACGTTTAGTGTGGAATTAAAAATAACACCTTGTCACACTGATATAGGTATAAAAGGGAGACACATGTAACTTTTCACATCTTTTGAACATTAATACATTACTATCTCTTGTCTCACCTTCTTGTTCATAGCTTCTATGGCTTCTCTCTCTTATTTTTGTCTTTCTCTCACCATTTCTAGTATTTCTCTCTCCTCATCACTTCTTTCTCTCTCCTTTGTTCTTCTTTATTTTACCTCTCAGTCCTCTCCTTAACAAGTGGTATCAGAGTATAGGCTTTTGATCCATTTGATTTTCTCATTTCAATCATATTTTCTCCAATTTTCCTCCATTAAATCTTGGACAACATGTACAGGAGCCACATGGCAAGTACTTGTAAGGGTTCTACTTGAAACAGAGACTAATCTTGGAGCTTTGACAAAGATCTTGGAGATATTTGACCAATCTGTGGCAAAAATGGCAAGGTCGTGTATCCATTACAGGATTTTTTGAAGGTAACTTGATCAAATAAGAGTTAACCAGACTTAGAAGAAGAACAAACTATGGTTACTTTTTAGAAAAGAGCTTCTTCTTCTTCATGTCTAAGATCTCCATAAAACCTTCAGCCCTTCAAACTCATTTTTCTCCATGAATCTTGCTTTTCTTCAAGAATGAATGGTACAGGAAACTTCCAAGGATCAAACTCTATAGGTTACAAAGCATTTTGATTAGTAGGGATGATGCCACATGAAGTAGATAGCAGCCCGAAAATTTGCAATGATTTTTTTTAGTCTATTATTCATGATTTCTTTCATGAGATGCAAGGATGAAAAGGGCTTACCTTGCTAGTCTAGTGACTCACTGACTGCTACTTACCCTTTTTACAATGACTTACTATCCACTTGGGATTAATCCATAGTGTACAAGATCAAGAAAGGGTTAATGTTAGTAAAAGAAATTGATTTAGAGTTAAGCATGATGTATTAGAAGAAAAATGGATCATTGATTTTAGATAGGTACATACATGTGATAAAGATCAAATTAAGAGACCATATCAACCATAATCTCTCCAACAAAAGGAATTAAGCTTAGTAAGTGGATTAAAATGAGAGATTAAGATTGCATTGACATGCCTCTTTAGTGTTTGGAAAAGATAGATGAAGCATGATCCACGATGATGCCGATTTCTCCACTGCCATGTTGATATTCCCATCGAGGAAAAAGGTGGATGTTAGGGAAGATAGTGGGACAATAGAGAGGTGACCCTCCTCCACTATTAAAAATCCTGAAGGGGTACAACCAACCAGCCCAAGGGGAACTTTACCCGCCTCTCAATTATTTGGAGCCTATGTAGGGAGCTTGTCCTATTGTTTTATCCCTCACATAGGTATAACAAGTGGAGAATTGAAGATTGACGCACTCTTAAATATTCAAGTACCTTGAAGATCAAAATAGGGTGAAACAAGGATTTTACAGGACACTAAAGAGTATATACAAGTTATTACAGGTACCATCTTCATCATTGAAGTATGAGTATAGGTACTACAGGTTGCTTATATGTCTTATCTAGCTCCCCATAGGAAGCCCTTAGTACTACCATTTTGCTCTCATAGATGGAAGCACGGTACTTACAAGTTAAAATAGGGTGCAGGCCTAAACAATTCAGCCTCAGAGACTAAGTTGCAAATATCCTAAACATGTTATAATGTGTTATATCTCATCTTGAAGAGGGCATCATTGGATCTTTATTAAATCAAAAAGTTTGGGAATTAGAGTTTTCTAGCTCAAGTTATAGCTAATTTTTTGACAAGGGTAACTGTAGGACTTCACTACTAGGGCAACTCATAAGGGAAAGAGTAAGGCCCAGGATGAATATGTTCTCAGCAAATCCAAGATTCCATACTAGAAAATACATCTCAAGAGAGCCCTGAAGAGCTTCAAATGTAAGAAAATTTTAGTGCACTTAATAATACCATGTGTGAACATGAGAGTAAGTATGCTTAAAGGCATACGGAGCTACTATCTAAAGCTAACAAAATGGTTTTTGTCTTCTAATCAAACAAAGTCTTCCATTGAGGAGTTGGTGAATTCCACTATCCAAATGAAGGCTTTGATTGACAAATTAGTAAAATCCAATGCTCAAATAATGGCTCCATTCTCCCAATGGATGCAAATGCAAATGGGAACGAAGGAAGCTAGGGAGAAAGTTCATTCAAGCAATGATCTGTCAGTCATCTGATCAAAATGGACAAAGTCAAAGAATCGTTGGATAAAGGGGCATTTCCAATAGTCAATATAAAGTAGGAGAGACTTCACAAAGGCATGATGACTATTTCAGTAATATGAATGGTACTAATCCCCAAGCTTATGGGCTGAATCCTCAACTCTCTACAGGTCCTCTACCATCAAGAACGTTTCACACTAGTTCTCAGTCACCTTTTAGAAGATTATCATCTCATTTTGGACGTTCAATGCCTACTAATCATGAGCAATATATTTTGGGATAGCAACATTTCTATGAAAGGGAGTTGAAGGATAAAATCATTTTGACAAAATACAATGGATAGTCATCTTGACCATCCAATCTAGAGGAATGGATTTAAAAATTAGAATCCTATTTTGATATATTCCCTAGAGCTAATGATATAAATATTTATTTTTCATCATTACATTTGGAAGAGTTTGCATATACTTGGTAGAGATACATCAGGAAAGAGAATATACTAGTAGAGAGTTCGGATGCATTCAAGAGACTTATGGCTGAAGTCTTTGTCTCTCCTCTTGAAAAAGAGAAATTCGCATGAAGATGGCATGGATTAGAGCAAAGAGACCTAAGTATATGAGATTATACAAACCAATTTCTCAACCTTACTATGTATATAGAGAGCATTAGTGATGAAGCTAAACTCTAGAAGTATATGTATGGTTTAGAACCTTCTTGATCAAATGATGTTATGATGCAAAGCCCCATCAATCTTTTCAAAGCTATTGAACTTGTGGATTGTTATGGAAAGAAGTATAGAAGAGAGTCTTCATTTCAACCTGGTTATGGAAAGTCAAGGACTATTTTAAAATAAGGACAAGTTAGCAATGTTTATGGTAGCAATCATGCACCAAGTGGGAGCTTAAAAGTACCAACTTATCTATCATTCAATGCTTCAAGATCTCAAGGCAATTTTAAGACAAAAGATAGTCCAAGATTCTATTTTAAACAAGGGAACAACAAGTTTAGATTTACTTTAGCCAATTTGAATCCAAAGTCTATTCCTATGGACCTCTCCAAAGAAAGGAAAGAAAAGGCTTATCTTTTAAATGTGGAGAGAATTATATATTTGATCATGCAACAAAGTGTATATATACAAGAATGCAAAAGCCAAGGTCCATAATATGTTAGCCTTTGAGGATTCAGAGGATGACAATGATGAAGGCAATGCATTTGTGACTACCATTGAAAATGAGGATGTTGAGGAGTAAGTTGAGCAAGAACACTTTTTTGACCTTGTCGACACTTTTTCTTTTATTTCGGGTGGTATTATTCCTTTTGATCAGAGAGAAATTCATGATAAGCCACATGTTGCCACTAATTGTTCCGTTTCCATGGATGCTTGGATAGGTTCTAAGAGCCCTAATACACTTTGTATGAAGGGTAATATTCATGGAAGGGATGTGTTTATCCTGATAAATAGTGGTTGTACACACAGTTTTGTGAATAAATTAATTGTAGATAGATTGAATTGTCTTTCCCATTGATTTACAGCAGTCCATAAGAGTTCAAATAGCAAATGGTGAAGAAGAAATCAACACTCGAATATACCCACAAGTTTCTTTATGGTTGGTTGAAAATTATAAAGCAAAAGTAAATGTGATTACTTTGGAAATGGGGCCCATAGATGTTGTACAGGGATGTGATTGGCTAATGTATGGATTTCTCACAGCTATATATGGAGTTTATCTTTGATAGACAATCTATCCATTTTACAAGGAATCTTTAGTAAATCTAATTTTCAGCTTATCACCATTCAACAACTCAAGGAGTACAAAAGGCGCTCACAAATTTTTGTTTTGCACTTGAATAATGAGATTAAAGATTAGTCTAAAAATTTAGTAGATCACCTAGCTTTGAAAGCTCTTCTTGAGGAGTATAGGGATTTGTTTGAAGTACCTACTTCATTACCTCCTAAGAGAGCAGTGGATCACCCTATCGATTTGGAGCCAAACTCAAAGTCAATCAATAAGCACCCTATAGATTTTTTAAGTGTGAGCGTGAAGAAGTAGCTAAGAAAATCAAGGAGCTTCTAGAGGTGGGGTTCATTGAACCTAGTTCTTTACCTTATGCATCTACGATCTTGTTAGTGAAGAAGAAAGATGGATTCTTCAAAATGTGTATTGACTACAAGGATCTAAACAAGATCACAGTGAAGAACAGGTACCCAATACCCAAAGTTAATGATTTGCTTGATGAGTTCAAGGGGGCTAGATTCTTTACTAAGATTGACTTGAGGTCAAGGTATCATAAGATTCGTATGCAAGAGGGTGATGCAGCTAAGACTACCTTTAGGACTGTTGATTGAGGGCTATACCATTTTCTAGTGATGCCATTTGGACTCACTAATGCTCCAACTACCTTCCAAAGTCTGATGAACAAGATTTTGCAACCTTTTCTCTTTTAGTTTGTCCTAGTCTTCTTTCATGTCATAAAAAGACTTTTCTCTTTCCTCATTTTTCCCTCTCTCCTTGCTTTTTTTATTTTCTCTCTTCTCTTTTCTTTCTCTCTCTTTCTTTGCCTTTCTCTCCCTCCTTTTTTTTTCTTTTCGATCTCCTACATCTTCTCTCTCTCTCTCTCTCTCTCTCTCTCTCTCTCTCTCTCTCTCTCTCTCTCTCTCTCTCTCTCTCTCTCTCTCTCTCTCTCTCTCTCTCTCTCATTTTTTTCTCTTCTCACCCTAGTGTGCAAATCGAATGCCGTATGCGTACATAGCGAGCGCGCTGAAAGGTCCCAAGAACAAAGAACCCTACTTTAAGCTCAAAATCCAAGAGAATAGACTTGCACGACATGAAGCAAAAAGACCAATTGGGTACAATCTCCCCCCATGCCTTGTGTGAGCACTACACAAAGCATGTATTTAATATTTTATTCATCTCCAAGCTCAAAAATAGCCCAAATTTACAATTAGCATGCTTTAGCTTTTTGTGTTTACTTTGGTTCAAATAAAGAATAAAGCGGTTGGGCACTCCAAGAGTTGGGTTGTGCCCAAATACAATGACCAATAATGAATATTTAAATCGTGCACCCATGCGTATACAAAATAATAAATATATGTCAGGTGCTTCAAAAAATAAGTACGTCAAAATAAATATTAGCGCCACGCCTAAGATGCATACCCATCAAAAATGATAATTTCTTCTAAATAACTTAAATACACGCTATCACCCAGTGCTTCCCAGTGCCACCGCCGCTTGCTCTACACATCAACTGAAGCATTCACAATTGTTAGAAAATAATAAAATTAAACCAACAAAAGTGAATACCTAGCAGTATTTAGCTATAAAATAAATAAATAGGTTGGAACTCTGTCCTAGCCTTAATTTAATACGAGTGCACACTCTAAACTCGTAAACGTCCATTAACTTAAATGTGTATTTTGCGGAATCACCCGCTATGGAATCACCCACTTGCACATTAAATTAACATGACGCCCGAAAAAGATAGGCGTCTCTATCAACTTTTCGCACAAGGAATCCACCTTATGTATAAGCCCCAACAAATAAATATAATTTTATGAAATCTACTGCAAAACCTCATGGAATTCACCGTGGAATATTCCTCGTGGCATCACACCCCCTCTCTCCACTCTCTTTCTCTCTCTTAATATGTTTTCTCCCTCTTTATCTTCTCTCTTTTCTCTCTCATGTTTTCCCCACCCTCTCATCTCTTTTCTTTCTCTCTCTCTCTCTCTCTCTCATATTTTCCCCTATCTCTCTCTCCTCTTTTTTCTTTTTTTCCTCTCTCTTCTCTCTCCCGTATTTTTTCTTTTTTCTTCTTTCTTTTACTCTCTCTCTCTCTCTCTCTCACATAAAAAATTATGCCAAAAATGGTTTTAATTTGAAATAAAATTCTCTTTCCTCCTTTCTTCCCCTCTCCCTCTTTACCTCTTCCTTCTTCTTCTTCTTCTTCTTCTTCTTCTTCTTCTTCTCTTTACCTCTCTTCCTTCTTCTTCTTCTTCTTCTTCTTCTTCTTCTCTGTCTCTCCCTCTCCTTTTCTTCTCTCTCTCTCTCTCTCTCTCTCTCTCTCTAAAAATTATGCCAAAAATGGTTTTAATTTGAAATAAAATTCTCTTTTCTCCTTTCTTCCCCTCTCCCTCTTTACCTCTTCCTCCTTCTTCTTCTTCTTCTTCTTCTTCTTCTTCTTCTTCCTCTTCCTCTTCCTCTTCCTCTTCCTCTTCCTCTTCCTCTTCCTCTTCCTCTCTCTCTCTCTCTCTCTCTCTCTCTCTCTCTCTCTCTCTCTCTCTCTCTCTCTCTCTCTCTCTCTCTCTCTCTCTCTCTCTCTCTCTCTCTCTCTCTCATCTTTATCCTTTTCTTATTCTTTTCTCCCCCTCTCTCCATGCTTTTTTATTTTCTCTCTCCTTTTTCATCATTGCTTTCTTCTCTCCTCTCTTTCTTTCTCACCCTCTCTCTCCCCCCATTTTCTCTCTCTCAAATTATATATATATAAAGAAATTCAAAAACTATGCCAGAAGAGGTTTAAATTTTAAAAATGCTTTTTTTCCCTTCTTTCCTCCCTCTCACTCCCTCTTTCCTCTTCTTCTTCTTCTTCTTCCACTTCTTCTCTTCGTCTCTCGCTCTCTTCTTTTCTTCTCTCCTTGGTCTCTCTCTCTCTCTCTCTCTCTCTCTCTCTCTCTCTCTCTCTCTCTCTCTCTCTCTCTCTCTCTCTCTCTCTCTCTCTCTCTCTCTCTCTCCCCCCCCCTGTCAAGACTTTCTCTGTCCTTTGCACTCTTCTTCTCTCTTTCCTACAATCATCTCTCTCCTCTCAGGTACCTTCATGACAAGTGGTATCAAAGCTTCTCAGGTTCTTGATTTAGTTAGTCATATCTCAATTATTTCTCCCCTTAAAGTCACATGAATCCAATAAAGTTTCAGGTACATAGGTATAGACATGGACGAGGAGCAACAGTGAAGTGATCAGAGGTCCATAGACCAAAAGGACAATAGGCCTATACCATTAATGAACTCTTGGAGCAAGTTTTGTGGTAGGAAGGCTAAAGGTAGCAGTTTGTTGGTCATTTTAGGCCATTTTTGAAGGTATTTCTCTTAAAACAACAATAACAAGAGTTAGATATAGCTACTGTTACTTTTTAGGGAGAGTATTTATCTCTCTTTCTTTTCAAGCTCCTCTCAAGGTTCCATGGAGGAGATCAGCCCATTCCCCTTCCTAATTTGAGTAGCAGGGTGAATATCCATTCCAAAAACTTCAAAGATTCTGCTTTGCAAGACATTAGCCAATGACCTTTGACCCTTCTATTGTAACCAATTTGCAACAACATTAAAACCTAAATCCCTTAAAATCCTTTGAAGAATAGAAAAGCATGGGCCAAGGAAGGGCAGGTAGGATCTCGTTCCTTGATGGCAAGAATATATTTCATCATGAGGCTTTCAATTGGTTCACTAAATACAAACATCTATTATCTAAAAGTAGTGAGTGCAACACTCTGCCAGCTCTCTTTTGGGGCAAAATCCCAACTCATCTTTGAGGCCAAATGAGCCACTAGGGCTCTATTATGTTTCAGGTGGGAGAAGTCCAATATACTAAGCAAGAGCTTAGCCTTACTGTCCAAGCTACATGTGTGTTCATTTGCCATTTCTTGAACATCTACTCTTATAGTCAACCAGACTCCATCTAGGATCAATTTGGAAGGTGCAATGATGTCAACATCTCTGATTCTAAAAGAGAGCCCATTTCTAGAGGATGATGATGTGTTTGCCAAATGCGCTATGCTCCAATATTGTGAGTGACAGACAAAAACCCTGAGAAGTAGTATTGTTATGAGGCTCTTGTGGAGTAACGATATATAGGAGTTCCCCACACCTCCATCTCAACAACCACTAGTGCAACAAGGACAAGCCTAAGCAGCACCTCTTCTTTTTTTTAACACCAAAAGATCTAGCACACTTGCAAACATAACTGATGCCATCATTGGCCAAGGCAGCAAAAGAGGCAAGAAGATCTACATCTTGTAATTGAGAAATCTTGATGAGTATCTTAAGGACACTCTTGTGGCTATCATTTTTTACGAAGATTTCACCGCAAAAGCTGGCCAGTCTTCTTTTGTAAGGTTGCATGGGTTCAATTTTAAAAGGGGTTGGTTTAGTAGGTTTTGACAAATCAGGATCTTTATCCCTGACAAAGTGAAAGAGTTTTGGAGAATCTGTAGCAATTGCTACAAAGATTGTTCAAGCAAGCTCCTTGGCTATTGCTTTTGCAACTATTGATGATTTGGGGAAAGAGATGTTGCAAAGTCGAGCTCATTCCATTGCAATAGGTGTCACTCTAGGATCATATGATGACTTGAGATTCAAATCTCAAAAGAAGAAGCCTTCCTTAAAAATTATTGAATTCATAGGCCTTGGAAACAATAGTAAATTAGAGAAAAAACTTAAAATTATTGTGAAAGTCTATGATGGAGTTATTCTCACAAGATTGCTTGTAAATGCTCCAACTAATGTCCTCACTCCTGCTGCCTTAGCAAAGAAGCAGTGGGATTATGTTCCACATTTGGGGATGTTTTATCAGCCTAAATACTTGATGAATAAAATGCAAAGAGCTGAAGATGGGAGCATACCAAATGACTGGAGCTACTATTAATGCCATCCCAATTTCTGAACTAGAGGTGGAATTCAACAAGTTTGGGCAGTTAAGAGCAAGGGGAATGAACCTTCAAAATCAAAAGGTAGGTGTCAAGTCTGCATCTGTGAGTTCTTAAGTTCCAAATGGCTCATGAGCCTCAGCTCTAGGCCATCATTTTTGGCAAAGGGTGCCATGGTAGATGACTTGTTATGCCCAATGTAAGAGAGGCGACAAGATGATGAACTTAAATGGTATAAGTAACACTTATTTGGTCCATGCAAGAGATGATTCCTGCAACGATTGGTCTGTGGCCCTGGCTGAAGCCTAGTAATACTCAAAATAGGAATGAAATTTGAAATGCATATTCAAGGAATTGTGAGCATATGAATGAACTTGTGGCAAGCACAACTTTGTTGCTCGTAGATTAATACTTGAAGATAGAATGCGACAATCTATAAAAACTTGAGAGGCTCTAGGGGCAGGGCGATTATGCTTGCACTCTCCCATGGCATACCAAAAAAGGAACTCCAAGCATGAAGAGAGCAATAGGCAACCCAAACAAGATGACAACCTCTTCCATTTGCGATCTATAGACAATGAGCAAAGCATAATAGGGCTTCCAAGTTATTGATCTCATTTTTAAAAAAATTTATTCAATCTTCTACTATTATAGCTTTGTCCACTGCTATAAGCCAAGGGACCTTGAAGCACAAAATTGGGCAAAGTTTCCGAGCTTTGAAGGACAATGTAAGCAATTCCAATTCAAATGGTGTGGTTTTGATGCAGCATTTGGATGATAGATCAGTAGTAGCAGGTGGGAAACGTGAAGTTGATATAGCAGGCTCTTTTAGTGAGTCCTTGGCATTGATATGGCTAACAAGCATTGTAATTACAAGAAGTCAAATGGTTGAAGTTGTATTGTGATTGCTTTGCAACTAGAGTCTATTGTGTAGATTCATGTACATGTTAGGGTTGCTTGAACAAGCCAAAGTTTTGTCAGGGTTGCTTGAACAAGCATGAGTTTGAAGAAATGGTCTTAGGAACAAGACAACAAAATGAATCTCCACTAGCCTTTGCTCCCAAGATTGTACGAGAAGTTGATCCTTCAACAAATGGGGATGATTGTGGTGAGACTCCTGCTTCTACAAGGCATAAGAGAGGTTGTAATTGTAAGAGGTCTCAGTATCTGAAGAAGTATTGTGAATGCTATCAGTCAGGTGTTGGCTATTCAAACAGTTGTTGTGAAGGGTGCAATAATTTATATGGAAGGAAAGAAGCTTTGGAAGAATCTAAAGATAGAGGTTCTCAAGTTGAGAGAGTAGATGAATAGTTAGTAGCAGATGAGATGGACATGATAGATTTTGAGACTAAAGAGCAACGAGATGATTCGACTCCGATCACTTCTTTCCAAAACTTGGGACCAAGCAGATCTACTATGAAGTCTAGAACTACTCCTAGAAGGCGATTTTCACTTGAAGTGCTCCTCTCTTTTGTGAAGCCTTCCCAACTTCTTAGATCATCAAAGGGTATGCAAAGCAGCCACCCTCTTGTTTCTATGCCAACATAATTACTAAAATCAACAACTTCCCATTGTCTACGCATATGCTTCAGCAAGAGTATTGCTCACATGCTTTTGATTCTTATCATGTGCCATAAGGCAATATTGACTTTGAAGTGTCTTATAGGAGGCAAGTGGCATCCAATAGCAATATCATGAGTATCATTCAAGAAATGGAATTTAGCAAGTCAGTTGTTCACATGGTTGACATGATTAACATATTGGCACATGCACTTATGAATTTTGATGCAACCATGATGGCATCTGAAGTGATAAGTAGCGTCCGGATAGAATGAGCACTTACCAAACACTTATCTCATATGGATCAGTTGGTACAGTCATGCACCATAAAAGCTCTCATCAATCTTTATGGTAATGTTGTTTTGCAAGAAGGTTTAGTGCATGTACATGACAAGCATATATTGGTTGTATCGATTACTATGGCTAATACAACAGCTCACAAAGACTTATTGCAATCATTGCTAAATATGTACATCAATGAGTATAGCCAATCACTCTCTTATAGACACCATTATCTATATGGGCAACAATATGACTATGAGCAACATTCATTTCTTTCTCAACCATATGCTTCTCATGAGTACTATGGACAATACTATAATTCTTCTATTGTCGATCTATATATTGATGATGTAGGTGACATTGTGTCTAAAACATGTAAACCTCGATAATTAATTAGTAATCAGATTAGAGAATTGCATTCTCAAGGGTTATGTTATAGATGTGTTGAACAATATATTCTAATCACAAAGATATGTGTAGAGCAAAGAATCCAAGGATATTTGTGGTACTTGAATATTCAGATGAAGAGGATGAAGATAGTCATACTGCTAAAGAAAATTTTGATGTTGATCAAGCAAAAGATATAGGGTTTAAAGTTGCAGCCTATGAAGTTTCTAATGAGAAAGACAATGACCATGGGCTTCTATTTGACCTAGTTTGCTTATGGTTTTGTGGATTCACGAGTACATACATATGATGTTATGAGTGATGATATCTATGACTTAGTGGTCATGATTGTAATGCATGGACAAGATGTCACCTTTCCTTTTGACTTGGGAGGCTAAGGACTGAACTTAACTCTCTGCATGGACCTGCGTTACTTTGAAAATGATCTCCTTACCTTCAAGAATTTTGAGACAATATCATGCTAACTAATGGGCTTTGTTTCACTATAAAAGAGATCTCTGCTTTGGGTAAGATTTAATGCTAAATTAATGTCAAAGATGCATTAGTTATATGGGCTAAAAGTACTTAAAAGAGTGTAAAGGAGAGAGAAAGTTTTAAGTACTTTCATGGCTTTCTCTCCTCATCTAAACTTTCTCTCTCCTTTACACTCTTTTCTCTCTTTCTACAGTATTCTCTCTCCTCTTTCTCACTCCTTGTCTCTTCATGATACACACACACACACACACACACTCTCTCTCTCTCTCTCTCTCTCTCTCTCTCTCTCTCTCTCTCTCTCTCTCTCTCTCTCTCTCGTCAAAAACTATGCTAAAACTATCTCAAAAACTTTTCTCTTTCCTCTTTTTCTCCTTCCTCTCTCCCTCTTTTCCCCTTTCTTCTTCTTCCTCTTCTTCTTCTCTCTTCTCAGCCCCTCTCTCTCAATCTTTTTTCTCCCTCAATCTCTTCATTCTTTCATCTCCGCTCTTTTTTCCCCTCACCTTTTTTCTCCCTCTTTGTCTTCTCTCTTTTTCTCTCTCCTCTTTCTCCCTTTCTCTCTCTTCTTTTTTATTTTCTTCTTGTTTCTCTCTCTCCCCCTCCTGTTTCCTTTTCTTCTTCTCTCTCTCTCTCTCCCCTTTTCTTTTCTCCTCCTTGCTTTTATTATTTTCTCTCTCGTCTTTTCCCTCCATCTTCTCTATCTCTCTACTCTTTTTTCTTTGCCTCTCTCTCTCTCTCTCTCTCTCTCTCTCTCTCTCTCTCTCTCTCTCTCTCTCTCTCTCTCTCTCTCTCTCTCTCTCTCTCTCTCTCTCTCTATGCACAGAGTTTATATCATGTACCCGCACAACCGCTGATACCCACACCATGTACACCGAGACTGGGTATTTCATCATTTTTCACCACTAGTATGGTGAAACATGCTATCTCACGGTTACAGCATGGCCGCGCTCGAGACCAGTTTGATCTTCAAGCAGAGCATATTATATATGGCAGAGACACATTGGCTCCACTCATTGCTCACCTCTTCAACCGTGCATTGTCTGAGGGGTTCCCTGACTCGTGGACAGAGCACACCATTGTACCTATCCACAAGTAGGGGATCCTATGGATCCTAACACATATAGGACCATCATGATTGGGCCACTTTTGTCCAAACTTTATGGCACGGTGATGGAGGAGGAGCTCAGCACGCTGGCAGAGAGAGAGTGCATGCGCACACCCGGACAGGCAGGGTTCAGACAGGCATTTTCTACCACAAACCACATCTTCACTCTCAGTTATCTGATCGACCAGACACGAGTGAAGAAACAGAGATTGTACTGTTGCTTTGTGGATTTCCGCAAAGCCTTTGACATGGTTCCGAGAGATAGGCTTTTCAGACACCTACTTGATCTGGGGGTGGATGATGACATGATGTGGGGTATTTATGCACTATATGAGCGGGTTACTGGCAGAGTCAGATGTCCAGGAGGTATATCAGATCCCCTTGTGAGCATCATTGGTGTGAACCAAGGATGCCCACTCTCACCGACTCTATTTGGGCTATACATTGATGAGATAGCAGAGTTTATTCAACAGCGAGCCGGTGGAGGTATAGATCACAGTGGAGCCACAGTTCATATCTTACTATATGCAGATGACATTGTGTTGGTCTCAGACTTAGCTCAGGGATTACAGCAGCATTTATTAGCATTGGATGATTTTTGCATACAGAGAGGCATGACAGTGAACCTTGGTAAAACCAAGGTTCTTATATTCCATACATCAGCTCAGATACGCAGACAGAGTATTTTCATGGCAGCAGGAGGGAGTATTGAGGTCACTGGATCATATGTATATTTGGGAGTCACCTTTACAGCAGCTTCAGGGACTTTCTCGATGACACATGCAACTCGTGACCGCCTCACTAGAGGATACTCAGCATTGGCTCTTATGGAGCGACAGTGTCATCAGGCACATTTCCAGGAGCCCCGCACCAAGGGGTGGCTCTTTGATACTCTAGTCACTCCAGCACTGATGTATGGAGCAGCTATATGGGGGCCAGGCCTTGCCGATTATGTATGGACATTGATGGAGAGACCTCAGGTAATCATGATATCTAGATTGATTCGCAGCAAGGCCTCAGTCCCACATGACATTGTGCGAGCAGAGCTTGCCACACCGCCCATGCTAGTCGAGGCATTATTTCAGACAGTCTGCTTCCTACACAGATTTCAGGATATGGACAGAGATTGCATTGCATATAGAGCATATATGGCATCTCAGGAGATGGCTCGAGCGGGGGATACCACATCATGGTATGCACAGACTAGAGCTTGGTTTGACAGACATGGGCTGGACATTGATAGACTCCCACCTCTTCTATATGATACTCAGGCTCCCACTTACACCCTCTCTCTCTCTGAGAGGAACAGAGTCATCAGACAGGAGATATGGCATATTTATATACAGAGGACATGGGTCAGCCCTGCACAGCCACTGCCATCAAAGATGGCACATTATTATACACAGTTCTTGAGTATATCAGAGCAGGGATTCATAGAGATTCCGAGATATATGCAGATCTATATGCCACATCGATTGAGAGTTCTTATTGGACAGCTCAGGGTATCATCACATCAGCTTATGATTGAGAGTGGCAGAGCTAGTGGCATCCCACGGGAGGAGAGGATATGCCCCCTTTGCAGATCAAAGGTGGAGAGTGAGAAGCATTTTGTTCTCAGATGCCCGGCATACTCAGAGTTGAGATCTAGATACACATTGAGCAGCTCACTTCAGGGATGTATGACTGATATGGATCAGAGATCATTTGGCCATTTTCTGGGAGAGGCATGGCACATCAGAGGGCAGAGCACACAGCAGGTCCCAGTCACAAAGGGACCCACCCAGACAACTATTACACAGTTCTTTCAGACAGACAGAGTCAGAGCTACTGTACCAGCCTCCAGCCAAACCTCCGGGCTCACACTACAGCAGGCTGAGGACCAGCGTACCCGACGCCGCACGAGGATCCGTGGGTTTCGGACCCCACAGCCACACCGACAGGAGATCCGGAGGATTCTTGATCTACATCGACAGCAGACTGAGATCCGACGACACTCGACACATTGGATCTCAGATATCCAGTTTGCTCTTTCTCCACCGCCGATGTACCACATCCTGCATCCAGGAGGGATCACCTGCTATTAGCGACTTCGACGACTGCTACTACATCCCAGGATAGTATATCTCCCTGCATCTGTTACATATACACATCGCACCACTTTATCACAGCCGACAGTTGTTCCCCTATCACAGCCGATATTTGTTCCCCTTTTGTAGCCATTATCTGGAGTTCTAGAGCTACATACGCACATACACATACACGACACTTATCACACTCACAGCACCGTGTTTTCAGTTTCCAGTTTTTAGATTTTCATTCAGCACTTTTATTTTGGATAGCTGGACCTCATCAATTGTATCACAGTTTGTCTCATAGGCCAGTTTTGGTCTTTAGAAGACGTTAATATAACTTTCTTTCTTTCTTTCTTTCTCTCTCTCTCTCTCTCTCTCTCTCTCCCCCAATTTTTTTCATATTTTTCTCTTCTCACTCCCTCTCTCTCTCTTTCCTCTCTCTCAATCTTTTTTTCCCTCTCTTCCCTCTTTTTTCTCTCTCCCCTCTTCTCTCTCTCTCTCTCTCTCTCTCTCTCTCTCTCTCTCTCTCTCTCTCTCTCTCCGAAAACTATGCCAAAAAATGTTTAAATTTAAAAGAGACTTTTCTATTTTCTCATTTTCCCCTTGTCTCTCTCTCTCTCTTTTCCTCTTTCTTCTTTTTCTTCTTCTTCTCTTTGTCTCTCTCTCCTTTTCTCCCCCCTCTCTCTCTCTCATATATATTTCTCCCTATCACTATTTCCTCTTTTTTGCCCTCTCCTCTTTTTTCCCCACTCTCTCTTCTCTTTTTTCTTTTCTTCTCTCTATCCCTCACCTTTTTTCTCTCCCCTCTCCATTTGTTTAATTTTCTCTCTCCTCTTTTATCATTCCTTTTCTCTCTCCTCTCTTTTCCTTCTCCCCCTATCTCCCCATGTTTCCTCTCTCTCTCTCTCTCTCTCTCTCTCTCTCTCTCTCTCTCTCTCTCTCTCTCTCTCTCTCTCTCTCTCTCTCTCTCTCTCTCTCAAAAGTTGGAAACTCTGCCAAAAAAAGATTTAAATTTAAAAAATACTTTTCTCTTTTCTCCTTTCTCACTCCCTCTTTTGCTCTTTCTTCTTCTTCTTCTTCTCTCTCTCCTTTTCTTTTCTCCCCCTCTCTCCTTGTTTTTCTCCTCTCTCTCTCTCTCTCTCTCTCTCTCTCTCTCTCTCTCTCTCTCTCTCTTCTCTTTTTTGCTTTTTTTTTTCTTTCTCTTCTCTCTCTCTCTCTCTCTCTCTCTCTCTCTCTCTCTCTCTCTCTCTCTCTCTCTCTCTCTCTCTCTTCTCTTTTTTGCTTTTTTTTTTCTCTTCTCTCTCTCTCTCTCTCTCTCTCTCTCTCTCTCTCTCTCTCTCTCTCTCTCTCTCTCTCTCTCTCTCTCTCTTTGAACTTTTTGATTTTCTCTCTTCTAAATTTTATCTTTCCTTTCTCTATAATTCTCTCTGTGTGTTCATATTCTTTCTCTTCTTCTTCTTCTTCTCTCTCTCTCTCTCTCTCTCTCTCTCTCTCTCTCTCTCTCTCTTCATGTTATTATTATTATTCTTCTTCTTTTTCTTCTTCTCTCTTTATCTCTTCATTTTCTTTAATTTTTTAATTCTCTCTCTTCTAAATTTTATATGTTCTCTCTCTATAATTCTCTCTTTCTATATTCGTATTCTCTTTCCTATTTCTCTTTCCCCCCCTTTTCTTCTCTCTTCTCTCTCTCTTATTCTCTCTCTAATTTTTATATTTTCTCACTCTTCTAAATTTTAGATCTTCTTTCTATCATTCTCTCTCTATTGATATTCTGATCTCTCTCCTTCTTCTTCTCTCTCTTTCTCCTTTCCTTTTCTCCCCCCTTTTCTTCTCTCTCTCTCTCTTTCTCTCTCTCTCTTCTCACCGCCTCTCCATGATTTTTAATATTCTCTCTCTCCTCTTTCATCATTGATTTTCCTTCTTCTCTCTTTTCTTTCTCCCCCTATTTCCTTTCTCTCTCAAATTATATATGTCCTCCCTCCCTCCCCTCTCTCTCTCTCTCTCTCTCTCTCTCTCTCTCTCTCTCTCTCTCTCTCTCTCTCTCTCTCTCTCTCTCTCTCTCTCTCTCTCTCTCTCTCTCTCTCTCTCTCATATTTTCTCCATGTTTCTCCTCCCTTTTTTTCTCTTATAATTTTTTCGTCTTTGTCTCCTCTTTTTTCTTTTCGTCCGCTTCTCTATCTCCCTCCCCTTTTCTTCTCTCCCCCTCTCTCCATGTTTTTTTAATTTTCTATTTCCTCTTTCATCGTTACTTTTTCCTCTCTTCTCTTTTCCTTCTCCCCCCTCTCCTCCTATTTCCTCTCTCTCTCTCTCTCTCTCTCTCTCTCTCTCTCTCTCTCTCTCTCTCTCTCTCTCTCTC